>NC_051177.1:34179138-34323001 GCF_013339695.2 Rhipicephalus sanguineus
TTTTTTCGAATACGAATCGAATACGAATATCCACCTTCGAATATCGAATCGAATATCGAATATCAAAGCAAAAATGCCTCCACAATAACGATATATTATTTAACATGTAGCTATTTGAAGAAAAAAAAACATTAACAGCCTGACTGGCAACACAACATACACTGCTATCTCCAGAACACAATGTCCAGGCTAGCACAATGCACATCACAACACAAGCAAATATCACCGCACAATGAAAGTAACGACTAGATGTTATCATGAGGAAATATGAGTTGCTCCACATGATCAGGCAGCAGGCGCTCCTTTCTAACAGAGACAACCCCCTGCCACTGAAAAGGCACGCTCGTTTGGAACAGAAGTGGCTGGTATAGGGAGTTACATGGGGCAACCCTTATGAAAATGAATGTTGAGTTTCTAGTGTCGACTTAATGCACTCCTAATGTGTCATTAGCCAGGCATTTGACGTGCATTGCCTAATGTCGTTTAGCGATTAAAGCACATTTGAGAATCAAATGGCAACGCACATTAACCTTGCCTAATGTCGTTTAGCGATTAAAGCACATCAGAGAATCAAATGGCAACACACATTAACCTTGCCTAATGTCGTTTAGCGATTAAAGCACATTTGAGAATCAAATGGCAACGCACATTAACCTTGCCTAATGTCGTTTAGCGATTAAAGCACACCAGAGAATCAAATGACAACACACATTAACCTTGCCTAATGTCGTTTAGCGATTAAAGCACATCAGAGAATCAAATGGCAACACACATTAACCTTGCCTAATGTCGTTTAGCAATTAAAGCACAATAGAGAATCAAATGGCAACGCACATTGGATTTCTGGTGACTGCAGTGGCCTGATTTTCTTTGTCATGGCTAATATCAAAATCATCCCCAACATGAAGCAGCACCATATGTCCTTCAAGAAGAAATCCTTTGTAAAGTGTTAATACAGCTAGTGATCTGTTAGTCTAGCTTACATATCAAGTTTCCCGGGCATATTGATGAAGCCTTATATAGTGCGCCAGAAATGTGGTTCAGAGTAATGTTGAGGTTTTACATGCCACTGACGATCGGAGCTTACGCCATTATTTGATGGCGTGATGTCCGACTCCGTGCATGATAGCGCAGACAGAGAGACAAAGAACTTTAATGAAGAAGTACTGAGTGACTATCTGGGAAGGACCCGTTGGATACATGAATTTTGCGTGCCATGTAGATGTTACAATTTATACGGAGGAAAGAAGTGGAAGTTCAAGGGCTCGTTTTTTCTTTGATAGACACAATATTATGGAGAAGTGATCCATTTATGCAAGGAAAGTATAAGGGATATTATTACTAGTAATTGTAATGCTCACATTACATTACAATTACTACTAGTAACATCTCCTATACTTACCTTGGCATCATATGCCTGTTAGTTCTCATTAATATTTTATGCGGATGAATTTTAAGCATGTTTCATGAGATGAATCAGGTGTTTGACTTTTATTATGTAAGATGCATTATAAATTACACTTGTGTAACTTCGGATTATAAGTAGTATCTTGTGAATAGACTGGAAAAAGTGCAAAATCAAGCAGCTAGATTTCTAAGTAATAACTGTAATTCGTTTTCAAGTATTTCAGAAATAAAAAGGACATTGGCATTCTAGCCATTAACAATAAGAAGGCAACTAGAACTCCGGCTGAGATTTCGTCAAAGTATTCATAATAATAATAATAATAATAATAATAATAATAATAATAATAATAATAATAATGATAATACTGTACTAATACTCATAATATCCTGAGAGCTCGGACCGACGTCTCGCTTCGACAGATCATTAGATCACGAAATATACTGCAACACGCATCAAAACAAACACTTCTGGTAGTTGTTCTTCGTAAGAACAATATATAGTATATACATTTTAAAAAATACGGAAGCGTTTCCTAACAGTCTATATCGTTGCATAACTAATAATGAAATCTTTCGGTTCCCTATGATAACGTCGATATCAATAACATGACGTGTGTGGAGTTATTCTTCCCAGGTATTTGAGTGACGTACTTATGGTAAATTTTGTACATTTTGTATAACCCGCATCAATTGCGTGTTTTTCTTCTTTTTCTCTATGTGTCTTGTACAACAATATGTCGCTACTTGTGTTGTGTTGTGATCCATGTCCCTTTCTCTGCCCTAATGCCTTGTGGCGTTGTAGGTAAATTGTAAATAAATATAAATTAATTAATCCCAGTGCCGTGTACCCTAAGCTTACTTGTACAAACACGTATGTGCGTGAACCACTTCCGTTTCCGACGCGACCTATGTAACAGTAACAATGCTGGTGTCACTTTCAGGCTTCGAGTAAAACAGTTTGCCACGAGAAAAAAACATGTGCGCCAAACGAAATGCGACAGTCTAAAACACTTAAAAGACGCAGGGCCGCGGAAACGCCCCACGGAGGCAGCGTGCATGCGCCGCTGCGCAGCTGATTGCCGCGGCTGTGAAGTTGTGCGCCCGGTCGCAGAGATGGCGCTGGCGCGCCGTGTTGTGGACTGTAGTTACAGTGACACTGTACTGTAGTGTAGATAGCGGAAGTGGCAGCCGGCGGCTGCGCGCGCAGAAGTATAATTTAACCTTACGAGATGGCGCCATAGTAGCGTGCGTTGTGCTAGAGAAGTGTATCGGTCTATCTGCGACGGCTGCGGTGAATCGCGCCTGTGCGCTGGTTCTCACGATCTCGGTTAGCAAATCCAGCGGCGTGGCAAGACAGTCGGGCGTGCTTGGCTACTACATTCGCGACGTGATAGATTACACGTAATATCGCGATATAGAAACGCGGACGCCGCTGCGCCCATATTTCACATTAGGAATGCCATAATCGTCGATGAATTTTATTTTAGTGCAAACCCCCTTCATGTACCTTTAGGTTCGAATAAACAAAAACGAACGAGGGGTCAGAGGTTCTGGAGGGAGTGGTGAGAAGTGAGGCCTTTTGTTAAATCTTGAGCATCTGGAGGTGTAGCTTGCGAGCATTGGCGTAAATCACGGGGGAGTCGGGGGGGTCCACACCCCTTGCAAGTGTCCCCGTTTGGGATTTAACTTTAGAACATCATATATTTGAATTACTTGACAGTTAAGTACAGCGCATTCAACTTTTTGTAAAGGCTGATTATGATTTAGTGTGTACCTTTGTGGAATACCCCTTAGTTGTGTCAGACTATAAAAATCGCAAAAGTCGCTGGACCGGTTCAAATTATTATTATTATTATTATTATTATTATTATTATTATTATTATTATTATTATTATTATTTGTATACCCCGCATCAATCGCGTGTTTTTCTTCTTTTTCTCTATGTGTCTTGTACAACAATATGTCGCTACTTGTGTTGTGTTGTGATCCATCCCAAGCAACGCTGGCCCGACTGCCGACGTTTGGCTGATCACTGGCAAATAGCCGGCAGCCGACTTCACTGGCCACCAGGCATCCGAAAAGGGTCGGCCGGAGGTGCGCTGCCAGCTACGTCGGCACAAGATCTGCTGCACGATTCGTGCCACCGTCGGTGGCCAAGTGAACGCCGAGCGCGCCAAACACTTGTCGGCACTAGGTCGGCTGCACGATTCGCACCACCGTTGGTGGCCGAGTGAACGCCGAGCGCGCCAAACGCTTGTCGGGGCGACAAGTCGGCAACACGTCGTGCCGGCCTTGGTTGCCGGCAGAGAATTCGAACAGCGTGTATTATTTTAGGGCAGCATAAAATACACTGCAGGAAGTGTAAACAACTCCTACAGTGTGATTTTTTAAACATTACAAAAATCACCTGTGACACACAACATACTTGTGGTCCTTGAGCTGATTACACCAAGTGATAGAGATTATTTGTGCGAACAATCCAAATACATTATTGACTAAATAACAAAAATAATAGCGAGTCATTACATTCGTGCATGGTTTCTCCAGGCGTGCGTATCTAGATTTTTTCGAGACCATCATTCGCCAAGTGTGCGACAGTATTTATATACATGGGCGTTAAACTAGGCTTTTGTCGTTGTTCGATGCTTAAAACGGATTCTTACAAAAATAAACGTGACTGAAGCAAACAGTGAATTTCTACCTCAAATTTGATGGCATAAATATTAAATCGTAAGATTTCATTCCAATTATTGCAAACTCAGTGGCTACAGTTAGTCAGTTGCAGTAGGTAAGGCAGTGTAATTTGAAGGTCATAAATGAACTTTATTTAGATAGGCGATTATTTATTTTGCTTTTTCATGCAAGTATCGTTACCCGCTTGCATTAACCGAGCTCACATAATACATTTATGTCATTTCTGAACTAAAACGGCCATTAAAAACCATTCTGTATAACTTAAAAGAAGCATCGTCTGTATACAGACAACATGAAGCATGAAAATTTTTGCGTGCTGCCCGAGCAGCGCTTTCAGCCAAACAGTCTGTGGATAGAGAGACGCAATGTTTTGTTCTAACAGCTAGTCCTTTATTATGTAATTTGCGCAATGGAATGAGTAAACGTTCTCATCTTTCGCTGACGGATAAGTCAGGCAAACGGAAATCCCATATATGCTATGTGAAAAAAACTCATCAAAAGGCGTGGCCGCAATGTAAGATTTTAGTACCAATACACGAATAATATATAAACAAGAAATATTATTTCAAGGTTGTTAGAACGAACACATAGCGATGGCAATCCACGGAAGACTCGTGCTGTGGAAAATAAAACGCAGAAGGTGGAAAAGTGCGGGAAAGAGCAAAGAGGGTCGGCCTCAGGCCAACATAAAGGAACCGCGCGCTGCTCTACAGTATAGCTAGGGAGCGTGGAGTGAAAAACACACTTAAAAAAAAAAAAAGCAAAATAACATGCGCTACTGCGGCCCGCGCCCCGGAAGCTCCCGGTGGGGAGAGGGAAACTTCTTTTTTTCTTTTTTTCCGCTGTTCTCCGGTTTTCTTTCTCAGCGTGGAGCCGCCTCCTCTTTCGAAGAAGCCGCACATCTGCAGGCCCGCCGTCAGTGCCCAGCAGTGCTTTTTGCCGCCAAGATAAGAAAATGGGACACGTCCGAAACAGCACCACTAAAGACTTGCGTTTGTCAAAATTTACGCGTGTACGTCTAGGTAGTAACAAGTTTGAATTAAGTTAACGCGAATTTATCTTTTTCTTTAATGTGCAATGTAGTTACGCCTTATCTCTTACAGATAATAAGCTCATATTCCTCGATATGCCTATTTGAAAAGTTTCTGTTATCCCATCACTTTGTCAGAGGTCGCCTTGCATATGTTTGTGACATTCATCATTTTAGCACAGCATTTCAAGTAAAAATGAACCCTTGTTTTTAATAAAAGACAAAGCAAGTACACCGTAACCTACATTATAAAGAAATTAAAATAATCCCAACGATGCACTGCCTCAAGATCCGAAATAATGCCAGTCAGAAATCGCATTGTGATCATTTTATACGTCTTGAAAATACTAAACAAAAAGATAAGCAAGCGAATATGATGCATGGAAATGCATGAGAAACATTCCGCGGATTTGTCTGATCTTCTGACTCATGCGTATAAAAGAATCGCATAATGGAGCATTTGCGGCGGGTAATGCGCAACGCGCACTGCTGTTCTGTTGGAATGTTAATAAAATGTTTACTAGTTCTGTTATTTCACAGAATGATAATTATCAATGGGAGCAACACGTGCTTAAAACTGGACGCTGTATCTTTATATTTCTGTGATTCTATGGAGGTTGTAGCTTTATATTTCAAGACGCGTTAGACAAATGCATAGCTAGTGCCTCGCGGTAATCTGCCGTCGTCGGTGCCTCGCATGCAAAACGAAAAAAAAAGTAATAAAATTACATTGCTAATAGTAGACGCTTCACGTGCCGTTGACGATATGTGTGGCTGACTGTAGAGGGTGCGCAACGTAAGCGTACCGTACGTTTCTACACATATGAGAACTTAATTATCAAGTCCCTTGCTGACGCACCACATGGGACCAGGTGCACTGCTCGACACCGTTAGATTGATTTATATATTTGTCCAGCCTTGCATCGGCTGCATAGAGTGATGAGGATTTGTCAGCAGAGCTCATCAATCTAACGCCGTTGTTATCGAAAGCAGAGCAAAATAACGCGACGTGGTGAAAAGTATTCGTCTCTGATCGAGTGACAAGTTGAACACTGGTCAATTTTACTTTGAAATTCAACATTTAGGTTTCGAGCTAACAAGCGCGAGCGCGTTTGGGCAGTATGTTGAGGAATAAGTCATGTAGTGTAGCTACAAACGCGATGACGGCCTTTGGTCAAACAAGGAAAACCGGCTAAGGGATAACATCGAGTTTTGCTCTGAACTGACTGAAGTTAAGCTATTAATCGGATGCTGACTATACATGCGATGGCCATAATGATGAGCGCATGCATTGGCATCAATATGGAAGTTGGAGTTCTTCGGCGTTGTGAAGAATTATTCGATCGGAGAATATCGTTAAAATATTTTTATAACCTTGAGAAATCGCAAGATTTGAACACTCTGGAGATCAATGTATTTGCCACCAGGAAGTACATAACGGATAAGAAAGTGCAATCACGCGAATTTATGTTTAACGTGGCTTTACAATGGTCCATTGTGCCGCGGTATAGAATTGACTGAAATAGTTCGCAAATGGCACGTTGATTGTAACCGACCATATACATTACACCATCTATTAATAATAAACTTTATTGAAAATGAATTAATTCATTCTTTCTCCCATCGGAAAGGTTTTGGCTGCTTTATAGCGAGACCAAAAAAATATTAATTTCGTCACACGAATTGTGCGAAATAGAGTTCTCGCGGACTGTACAACTTTAATGGAAAATTTCAGATACGTGTTTCAGGGGCGCGAAAGCTCTAACTGAATATATGAAAAGCTGAATTGCGAAGTGATCTTAAAATCTGGCGTTCTTGTAGCTTATTACATGTCCATTTGTCTAAGAATGACGTCGCATTTGCAGTTCTGCTCCAATCAATAACCCCAGCACTAAAGTTACATGTTTGCTGTGCCTCAGTTTTCCCGAATCCAGCCGAATATTTCTGATGTGCACATTAAGTATGTGAATAAGAAAAGGTACAATTGCGGAGTTGGTTAGGATGCGGAATTTAAATGTCGAAATTTTTCACCTGTTTCGCAAGAAACTTCAGAACCTTTAGCGATCGGGCCGCTGAGAATCCTCCGCCGCATTGTCATGAGCACCTTTAAAGCCTTATGATGGCCTGTTATGATGAAGCACTTATATGCTCAATGTACAGTGGTACGACGTGAGTGCTTTTCAAGTGTACCGAGCGTTTTACGGTTTCTGCTCGAAGCTCAAGAAAATGTCCGCCTTTGCATGCATTAGACGCAAAGCATTTGGTTGAACAACATCAATAAATGGGAATAAATGCGAGTACCGAGCAGAAATTTAATTTGATCCTGATACTATAGCGCGCTAATCTCTATTAAAATATCGATGATTTTGAACTGTCCACCGAACTGTCCACCGCTTTAGCACGGTCGTGAATATAAATATATTTTTGATCTGATACAGAGGGAGGACATCAGATATAATGGAAACATTTGGAATATAGAATCGAATATCGTCATACTTGATTCGGTCTTCGGGAATAGCCCACATGCGTTAATACGAATGTTTCAAAATATCATCTATGTCCAAATAAACACAAAATTAGCGTAAAAGTCGCTTGCAGAGCCAGAATTCGATAGTCCGCACACTCTGAAGAGTTTTAATATTTGTACTTGATGCTCAGTTTATGGTTTTCATGTTAATTTGTTTTAATGTTAGGGTGCCAACGATATTTTGTGTTAACAACGAAAACGGTTCAATTCAAATTCGATTCGCTTCTTGGACGCATGTGCTTCAGTGGAAATTTCGCGCGCCTTTTTTTCTCACCAGACAGAGCTGATATAAGCAACACGTGCGTTCCCCCGGAAAAAAAAAAAACGAAAAAAAAACAAGTGGTGAGATGGGGTCTTCGCGGTTCTTGCTTTGGAGAGAGAGCACGCGCAACATGCATCACATCCCTCTCCCAGAAAGAATGACAAGTCCTGAAAGGAGGAACGGAATGTGCCGAGGGCGGCGGGGCGTGCAAGCGGAGCGCCGGACCTCGGACCTCGCTCTCGCGGTTTTGTTTTCTTTGTCACCGCGCTGGGGAGGGAAGCAAGCTCCGTGGCGTGCGTGACTTCCCTTCCTGCGAAATCGTAGCTCTTTCGAGCACTACGCAGAGGCGGGCAAGCACTCAGAAGCATTTCGTTTGCCTTGATCCTGGAGGCGCGCGGCCGTCTCCCGCTGCCGAGGATTTGACGCGAACCCGTAAGTGACATTCTATTTCCTCGGTGTATCGTATCGTGACTTTTGTCTAGCGACAAAATCAAATTTTATTTGCGCAAATTGATGCGTCAATCTGGTCGTCTCTTCTAGCGGGCAGATCAGAAATGTTCAGGCGAACGGTGGTTATATTTGTCCGTGGACCCAAGACGATCGTTGACGGGCAAATATGTAAGATTTTCTTGTTTTTTATTTGTGGCATCTTATTGTAAGACCGTAACCTATTTTGCCGTTTTCTCTAAGGAACACTGCAACAAGGACTGGTGTGGATAGCGTGCTGCGCTGGTCTCGCCCACTGAAAAGAATTCTGGTAAGACGCATGCTTGGTTACGAAAGTTTCACGCAATCACTTTTCATCTGATCGCAAGTGTGCTGTAAATGCCGACTGCACAATATGTGACTGGCCCGCGGCCGCTTTGAAGGTAAGATTGTGTTCTCATTAATCTATTTATTGTACCATTTGTTTGCAGTGACATTACGAGCCAACAATGAAAACCTCAATCCATCCTGTCTCCACATATTATCTAGTTTGTGCGCTGTGGAGCTTGAAAGCACTTCTCAGAATTTCAGCACACTGGCATTTATTGTAAGTGCAATGTTTTTCTTATTTGTGCAGTGACAAAATAATTTTGTTTAGTGTGTGTGAATAGAGTTCTAGACGCGACATGACTGTGCAACTGGTCAAGTAAATAGTCTACCTTTCTCAGAGTATTATTCATTGTTCTTTCTTTCAGTATTTCCCGACAGAAGAACAATGCAAGTCTCACATCTTGATGCGGGTGGCGATTTACCCTCTCACATCTCGACGGTAAAACGTCGCATCTGCGTACGTGTTCAGGGCCAAGAGCACGAGAACTGGCCGAAAGAAGGGAGCCGATCCAACAAGAAGCCGTCCGTTTTATATATATGTCAGCGCTATCATGCAGCGATCAGAACAATAATTGAACCAAGAATTGGGTAGATAAACACGTTGGGCTAGTTGATGAACTGCGTGAAGGAAATGTATATCCCTCCAAAAATATGTGACTATTGAAAATGCTGAAGAAGACCAGCTGCCTTTCTTATTTCATCACCATTTCTTAATCCATTTGTGGCTGGATGTATACTTTCTCAGCTGGGTAAATGCAGTGGATGTTTCAGTGATTAATTGCCCAAGAAATTTATTAATTTTTCTTGTTCTTTTTTTTCACAGGGTACACGTGCAGCAAGTTTACAACGAGCACTCTTCACTTAAAAAATAGCCTTTCATCGATGCTCAGCAGGGAAATTAAATGAAGGGGAAATATGACAACCATGTGGATGTCATATTTCCCTTTCATTTATTCACCCATTACTTCTGCTCAATAAATGTTTTTTATTCATTTTCTTGAGAAATGCCTTTGTCGAGCACAACTGCATGTTGGTTGAACATGCATACGTGCACATTTGTGTTATACTGGCTTCATATATGTCAATCATTGAATTTATGGTCAGGCACAAATATAATTACATCTGATCACTCATAACAAGTGTTATTATGCATGGTAGCTAATTTTTTTATATGATTGTTTTCGGTGTCATTGGCCACAATGCTCAAGCTTGGCTGCTGGTCATTGTAATAAGATGTTTTATGCTTGCTAGGAAAGCACTCTCAACAACATACAAGTGCAATTGTTGTCAGTATGTTTTGAACGTTTCAATGTGGCCAATATATTTTCAGCCGCAGTAAGATGTCCTGAAGCAACACATCAAAGAGTCGCATGACTGTTGATGCTGGAAGTCATTTTGTGCTCACCAGACAATCAATTGTAAGGACACCTCAGAATGACGGTGGCCAATATGTTTTTGAATGACATTACAAGTACATTAGGAAAATTCTAAAGAATAACATTAAACAGTCAAATGACTGTTGATGACGATAGTCGTTTCATGCACACTAGACAATCACTTGTATTCACGCATCAGAGAATAATTTGGAATCACGCATCAGACAATCACTTGTATTCACGCACCAGACAATCAGTTGTATTTACGCATCAGAAAAATCGGCCAATATGTTTTTGAATGACATTACAAGTACAATAATTTATTCTTAAGAATATCAATAGACAGTCAAATGACCGAAATGTCAGAAGTCATTAGACTTTCTTGTTAAACTCATCTCACATTTTCATAAGGGAAAGCTTTGCCAGACTGGGGTATCTGAAGGTGCCTACAGGCCGCCACCAGTCCCGTGGGTCACTGTCTTTCTTCAGAAGTGGTGCCGCATAGCGAACAAGTGGTAGTGCGACACGTTACGGCCGCATAATATTGAAAATGCACGGTTACATGATCGCCAACAGCGCTGCACTTCGGAGATGCACCAGCAATAAATCATACGTATTGGGGCGCTCGTCGCAGGCAGATATCGTGCCTCCGTGTACTTACGATGTTTATCGCTCCTCTCGGCAAAGTTTTTAGCGATACGAACGCAACAGAAATGTGGAAGACGAGCTATTTTATGCATGATAATCGAATCGCATATTCGATTTTTCGAATATTCGAAGTTATCGAATATTCGAAACTTTTCGAATACACGATTTTCGAATCGAATACGAATATTTCGAATGTAATATTCGACGAATATTCGAAACTTTCGAATATTCGCACACCCCTAATAAATAGGTTTTACTTCAAGATGAAATCGTATATACAAAATGATTTAATTTACCCAAAAGCAAAAGTTCGACTTGAACGAAGCATCACGCATTAGCCCACAAATAAAAGCGTGAAAACCTAGAACAAGGACAGCACCAAAAATATGAAATAAAAGCGCCCCAACTTCGGTATGAGTTCCCAAAGAAAAGCCTCGTCCCGACCAACAGTCACCATTACTGAATGCTTTGGGTTGTAGACATAGAGAAGGGCTCTGCGCAGGTTCAGGATGTATAGCTGAACCTGAATTTGTGTATAGTAACAGTGTGTGGTTTTCAGCAGAATCACATCCCCATTAAATGCTAAATACAGGAGCAAGCTTTGCCTTTCTTCATAGTTGATGAAAGATTTCTCTTTGTACTTGAAGGTGCACTTGATTTCAATCAACACTGTTTCACTGCCCATATTTGCCAGTCCATCTGGGCTGCACCACAGCCACGGCTGTTCTGGAAGCACAACGAGTCCTGTCTTGGAAATTAATAATTGGGATTAGTTCTTAAGTTCACATAAGCAACAGATAGGAGGCGGCTTGCAAATAATAACTGTTGTGATGTAAAATAGTAAACAAACTTACCTGCACAATGCGGATTCCAAGCTTTTGTTCAAGCTCTTCTCGTGCAATGGCTTCTGTCTTGATGCCTGGTAAAACATTTTGACACGCTAAACTTTAGTGCAAAGAAATTATGAAGATGGGGTTCGCATTCAAGCTTGCTGTACCGCGACTGAAGATGGTGTTTCGGCTACATGCCTAAGCACTGCATATGTTTTCTTTAAACAAAGTTATATGTTGTTGGAAAACATACCGTAATAATAATAATAATAATAATAATAATAATAATAATAACAATAATAATAATATCTGGGGTTTAATGTCCCAAAACCAAGATATGATTATGAGAGACGCCGTAGTGGAGGGCTCCGGAAATTTCGACCACCTGGGGTTCTTTAATGTGCACCTAAATCTAAGTACACGGGCCTCAAACATTTTCGCCTCCATCAAAAATGCAGCCGCCGCAGCCAGGATTCGATCCCGCGACCTTTGGGTCAGCAGTCTAGCGCCATAACCACTAGACCACCGTGGCGGGGGGGAAAAACATACCGTAGTGTATCGCAGCACTTGTGTATGACGACATTTTGCAAAGCTGTCTGGCAGCTCTCTGCAGTCCTTCGTCATCCCTTTTTGTGCGGATGGCATGCACTTTAGTACTGCTAATGCGAAGCCTTTGCTCTTCGTGCCATCTGTAAATGGTTAAAATTGCAAATTTGATACCATGCAAAAATGAGATCTGCTGGCTGCCGTTTACTTAAGTCTAGTTACATACCGTGAGCAGTGTGCCTGTCCTACGGTGCGGAGGTACAAGTCAGCTGGGGTTTCTGTAAGCACTACTTTTGATTTGTACACTTCGGCTTTGTCGTAGTCCATTTCGCTCACAAAATCTTTCACTAGTGTTCTTTCATTCATAACATCTAGGTACCTGTAGACAGGTCGGTGGGACATTGGCTGAAACATTTCATCTAAGGTTTCTTTTTCCAATGTTTGTGATGCTCGATGAGCACTGTCATTAAAATCGTCCACACAGGTGGCATCTTCATTTGTGTTGTTCTTGAGCTCCAATATTTCTTTCAGTGGGCAGACTATCTCCCGATAGTTCAAAAGAATACTTGGGTCAGCAGGTTTAGTTTCAGTAATGCTGGTGTCCTGGCCTGTTATGGAGGACGAGACAACAGGTGAAAAGGCTATGATTCATTAAAAAAAATTCATATTGCAGCTTCAAGGTGGGGCGCGTTATTTGTTTAGAAATAAGAAAAATTGGCGTAGCTTGCACTAGAGGCGCAAGGCTAGAACCAACAGCAGTGCTGGGCGGCCTTTGTTTCTCCTTATTTTTCTTTTTTTCTTCTCTCTGTTTTGCTTCTAGTACCTCTTTTAGTCGCTGTTTCTTTATATTTTTTTCCATCTCTCTATACTATTTCTTTCTGTCTCTTTCTCGCGCTTGCTTTTTTTCTCTCTCTCTATTTCTAGCTTCCTCTTTCGTTCTCTCTCTATTTGTTCCTTTATCTTTCTTTTTTTTTCTCTCTTTCTGTCTTGATCTCTGTTCTTAGCTTCATTTTACAGCAGAGCTGTTACGCCCGCCTTTTGTCCGGTTCGCGATGTAGGCAAGAAATTATCGTCATGCCGGCGTGGCCAAGTTAAGCGTAGCTGTGCCTAGTTAATCCGAGTTAATTATACCCAAGCTAATTAAGCCTAGCTGAGCAGGGGAACATCTAATTAGCTAGGGATAATTAAGCTATTTCCGTCAAATTCTAATTAAGCTGAGTTGACATTTTGATATGCCCAGTCATGCCGAGCTCGGCAAGGTGAGCCAAGCTAATCCTAATTAAGACAGCATAATCAGGCTAATTAAACTACAATTAAGACTATGTTGACTTGGGGTGAAAGCTAATTGAGACTAAGCCTCGAATACGCAAATTAGACCAATTAATATACCTAATTAAGGTGATTACGCTACTTGATGCTGTGAGTGCCGAACGATTCCCAGTCGAACCTGATCGATATCTAGCCAATACTCGCGATTTACAATGTGATCACGTGAACACCGTGCATCGGCGTGTGAATGCACGTGTGCTTAATCAAGCCAGGACTAGCCGAGTGCCGACAAGCTCCGCTCTGCTGCGAACTTGCGCGACTCTTTGCAAGCTGCGCAGTTTCTTTTTGTCTATTTCTTTCTCTCTGTCTTCCTATCGTTTTTCTCTTTCTTTTCTATGTCTATTTCTTTCTCTCTGTCTTCCTATCGTCTTTCTCTTTCTTTTCTATCTATGTCTATTTCTTTCTCTCTGTCTTCCTATCGTTTTTCTCTTTCTTTTCTATATCTATGTATTTCTTTCTCTCTTCCTATCGTTTTCTTTCTTTTCTATCTATGTCTATTTCTTTCTCTCTGTCTTCCTATCGTTTTTCTCTTTCTTTTCTATCTATGTCTATTTCTTTCTCTCTGTCTTCCTATCGTTTTTCTCTTTCTTTTCTATATCTATGTCTATTTCTTTCTCTCTGTCTTCCTATCGTTTTCTTTCTTTTCTATCTATGTCTATTTCTTTCTCTCTGTCTTCCTATCGTTTTTCTCTTTCTTTTCTATGTCTATTTCTTTCTCCCTGTCTTCCTATCGTTTTTCTCTTTCTTTTCTATCTATGTCTATTTCTTTCTCTCTGTCTTCCTATCGTTTTTCTCTTTCTTTTCTATATCTATGTCTGTTTCTTTCTCTCTGTCTTCCTATCGTTTTCTTTCTTTTCTATCTATTTCTTTCTCTCTGTCTTCCTATCGTTTTTCTCTTTCTTTTCTATCTAGGTCTATTCTTTTTCTCTCTTATCCTAATCGTTTCTATTTCTTTCTCTCTGTCTTCCTATCGTTTTTCTCTTTCTTTTCTAGCTATGTCTATTTCTTTCCTCTCTGTCTTCCTATCGTTTTTTCTCTTTCTTTTCTATTCTATGTCTATTTCTTTCTCTCTGTCTTCCTATCGTTTTCTTTTCTTTTCTATCTTGTCTATTTCTTTCTACTCTGTCTTCCTATCGTTTTTCTCTTTCTTTTCTATCTATGTCTATTTCTTTCTCTCTGTCTTCCTATCGTTTTTCCTCTTTCTTTTCTATGGTCTATTTCTTTCTCTCTGTCTTCCTATCGTTTTCTCTTTCTTTTCTATGTCCTATTTCTTTCGCTCTGTCTTCCTATCGTTTTTCCTCTTTCTTTCTATCTATGTCCTATTTCGTTCTCTCAGTCTTCCTATCGTTTTTCTCTTTCTTTTCTATGTCTATTTCTTTCTCTCTGTCTTCCTATCGTTTTCTTTCTTTTTCTATCTATGTCTATTTCTTTCTCTCTGTCTTCCTATCGTTTTCTCTCTTTCTTTTCTATGTCTATTTCTTTCTCTCTGTCTTCCTATCGTTTTCTTTCTTTTCTATCTATGTCTATTTCTTTCTCTCTGTCTTCCTATCGTTTTTCTCTTCTTTTCTATGTCTATTTCTTTCTCTCTGTCTTCCTATCGTTTTTCTCTTTCTTTTCTATCTATGTCTATTTCTTTCTCTCTGTCTTCCTATCGTTTTTCTCTTTCTTTTCTATGTCTATTTCTTTCTCTCTGTCTTCCTATCGTTTTTCTCTTTCTTTTCTATCTATGTCTATTTCTTTCTCTCTGTCTTCCTATCGTTTTTCTCTTTCTTTTCTATGTCTATTTCTTTCTCTCTGTCTTCCTATCGTTTTCTTTCTTTTCTATCTATGTCTATTTCTTTCTCTCTGTCTTCCTATCGTTTTTCTCTTTCTTTTCTATGTCTATTTCTTTCTCTCTGTCTTCCTATCGTTTTTCTCTTTCTTTTCTATCTATGTCTATTTCTTTCTCTCTGTCTTCCTATCGTTTTTCTCTTTCTTTTCTATGTCTATTTCTTTCTCTCTGTCTTCCTATCGTTTTCTTTCTTTTCTATCTATGTCTATTTCTTTCTCTCTGTCTTCCTATCGTTTTTCTCTTTCTTTTCTATGTCTATTTCTTTCTCTCTGTCTTCCTATCGTTTTTCTCTTTCTTTTCTATCTATGTCTATTTCTTTCTCTCTGTCTTCCTATCGTTTTTCTCTTTCTTTTCTATGTCTATTTCTTTCTCTCTGTCTTCCTATCGTTTTTCTCTTTCTTTTCTATCTATGTCTATTTCTTTCTCTCTGTCTTCCTATCGTTTTTCTCTTTCTTTTCTATGTCTATTTCTTTCTCTCTGTCTTCCTATCGTTTTCTCTTTCTTTTCTATCTATGTCTATTTCTTTCTCTCTGTCTTCCTATCGTTTTTCTCTTTCTTTTCTATGTCTATTTCTTTCTCTCTGTCTTCCTATCGTTTTTCTCTTTCTTTTCTATCTATGTCTATTTCTTTCTCTCTGTCTTCCTATCGTCTATGTCTATTTTCTCTCTGTCTTCCTATCGTTTTTCTCTTTCTTTTCTATCTATGTCTATTTCTTTCTCTCTGTCTTCCTATCGTTTTTCTCTTTCTTTTCTATGTCTATTTCTTTCTCTCTGTCTTCCTATCGTTTTCTTTCTTTTCTATCTATGTCTATTTCTTTCTCTCTGTCTTCCTATCGTTTTTCTCTTTCTTTTCTCTATCTATCTCTTTCTTTTCTATCTATGTCTATTTCTTCTCTGTCTTCCTATCGTTTTTCTCTTTCTTTTCTATATCTATGTCTATTTCTTTCTCTCTGTCTTCCTATCGTTTTCTTTCTTTTCTATCTATGTCTATTTCTTTCTCTCTGTCTTCCTATCGTTTTTCTCTTTCTTTTCTATCTATGTCTATTTCTTTCTCTCTGTCTTCCTATCGTTTTCTTCTCTTTCTTTCTATGTCTATTTCTTTCTCTCTGTCTTCCTATCGTTTTTCTCTTTCTTTTCTATGTCTATTTCTTTCTCTCTGTCTTCCTATCGTTTTTCTCTTTCTTTTCTATCTATGTCTATTTCTTTCTCTCTGTCTTCCTATCGTTTTTCTCTTTCTTTTCTATCTATGTCTATTTCTTTCTCTCTGTCTTCCTATCGTTTTTCTCTTTCTTTTCTATCTATGTCTATTTCTTTCTCTCCCACTGCATCTCTATTTCTAACTATTTTTTATCTTTTCTCTCTCTCCCTCGCCCATCCGAGGAGGAAGAGAGAGCGCGCCCGCATGATGGTGATAGTTTTCGCAAACGCTCCACGGTCCCGACGTGGGAGTCGCCCACTGCGCGCTGGGGCACGTCCCGCAGGACCTCATTAAAGTTATTTCAATCAATCAATCCACGGAGGTTTGCCGACAATAAACAGCTCGGCTGTTAAAAAATCAACTAAACTGTTACTATCCTGAAAGCATGTGTAAAATGTTCATTAGTGATGCATTTACGTCACTGAAGCAGCGCATATACAGCATGAAGGCTTTTCCAACTCACGTGGGAAGAGTTCCAAGACGTCCTGTTCAAGGATTCTTTTCGGTTTCCCGCTTGGCTTGCCCCAACTCTGGGGCTGACTGGTGCATGAATTTACTTCTTCATTATTTATGTGAATGCACACTGCAGCTGCGTGCTTGCACTGAGCTGTAATGCCAGCTTTGCAGGCGCATGTGCCTTCTCGAATAGAAAAATCCCGCTTCTCCTGGCATGACCATGCCAGCTATGAGAGAAAGAAAAAAAGGTGACACGGGGTAGCCAGTTGTCACTGTTTTCGCATGCAACTGTCTTCCCAAGCTTGCCTCTACAAATGTTCAGCAGCGTGTTACGTGACGGTGCATATCTTTAAAGGTAACTTCAGGTTTGCTCCTCTGCCACAATATTCCAGGAGCGCGTACAAAGCGAAAGTTAAGGCGACAGAACATGCTTGGCAGTTTATTAAACTCCGCACAGTACTTCGAGTGTGCGTTCACGCGCGCGCTAATTGCGCGATCTTGTCGCGCGCCCGATGCCACATCGCGCCTGTGAATCGGCACCTCCCACACTGAGCGGCGTTCGCGCAGCAGGCCTTATGCGCCTGTAAAGTCGATATTCTCATAAAAAGAGAGTGCAAGCATGCATGACGCGAGAGCCGAAAAAAAAAAACAGAAAAAAAAAAACGAGGCAAGCAGTTCAACTTGCTTCCCAGTGGTTAAAGCTCAGCTAGCTGCCTCGCGGCTGTGTCAGCGAGTTATGCTACAGAGGCACGGAGGACTTGACTCTAACCTCCTGAGGCTTTCTAAAAACGGCCAAGACCGTATAAATGTATAGTTTTTTTTTCGCACACCACGAGCGTTCGTTCACGAAAGTACGCGGCTGTTATTGCAAGCATGCCATATCAAAACAACAATCATATGCTTTTCATATAGTCGACATCGCCGAACATTGGTAGAGTGCGCGTATTAATTTCGCAGTGCATATAGACCGTCAAGTATCTTTAACATATGACAGACTGAGACTTACTTCGAGGTATATGTCGTATACGGTTTTATCGCGGACTTGTGAAATGCATTTTGCATTGAGTCGGGCGTCGTTATCGTCTATCGTCTGCTGCACATCGTAAACGTGCTTAACGAGTTTTTCTCATTTGATTATGTTTGCCTTTCGGAAGTGCTTGTCCAGCTGTGAGATCTTTTTGAACTCGCACTGCAGGCGGTACATTGTGAGGCGCCGCGAGAGCTCTGCACGTGCACAGAAGCGAGCGGCAACGCGGTGGAGAGAAGGGCAAACGCGCGCTTCTTACACCCCAGTTTTTATTTTTCTGCCATAGATGGCGCTGCCTGTCACGAGCAGCAGCGCCGCTAAGCGTTGCTTGGGAAGCCTATAAGCTTTCCGAATTTGTATTTTTAGCATTTTACAACTAGATGTTCATGTTGCAGCGGTTTGTCCTCTCCTCATTGCAGAAATTCATTAAACAGGGTTTAAAAATTATAACCAGGGTATTCGCGAAAGTATATATACCGTATACGGCCCGATTGCACTAGCCCGGCGGTCATTTCTATAGGAAAGCGGGACCCAAATGCCTACTGGAGACGCTTGAGGG
Source organism: Rhipicephalus sanguineus (assembly GCF_013339695.2). Lineage (NCBI taxonomy): Eukaryota > Metazoa > Arthropoda > Arachnida > Ixodida > Ixodidae > Rhipicephalus > Rhipicephalus sanguineus. The sequence goes on from NC_051177.1 coordinate 34,197,674, forward strand.
CTCCCGACTGAGCTGAGGATTTCTAACGCGCGCCCAAACTTCAGTACACGAACAATTTTTGCATTCCGCCTCCATTGCCAGAAATCGAACGCACGACCTCAAGCTTGACAGCCGTGCGTCATATGGCCCCTGAGCTGCCGAATGAAAGAGCAGCAAGACGGGGGATGATGGGCTATTCTATAGGCCACCTGTTGCATGTTTTTCGTAGCCCGCATTGTTATGACTCGCGTGACCATTTCTCCTTTATTGAAGTAAAGGTTTTATTTTACCCTAATGCATATTTGAAAGAATTACACAAGCTGCAATGCAGGCCGGTACGTCTCCTTCTTTAGCCCGGACACATTTTATTTCGCGTCGCCAACAGCGGTTGCCCGTCCCTACAGTGAAAAGCAAGGCTTGGAAAGTTTCATTAGTGAAAGTTCCGTTTCCCGAAGCGATTGAATCTTGTTTAGGCACAGCAGGGGCGTAGCCAAGGGGGGAGTTGGGGGGGTTCAACCCCCCCCCCCCCGTAATTTTTCAGTTTTGCTTGCGTATATATACACGTACACATACAAACGCACGCACGAACATACATAAAGTATGGTTGAGCCCCCCCCCCCCCCCCCGAAAAAAATTTCTGGCTACGCCCCTGAGGCACAGCGCGAAAACGACGCACAAATTTAACAAAGGGACACGGACGAGCGATAACTGGCAACTGAAAAAATTAATTTGAACAACACATGAAATTAACAGCAAAAAGGAAAAAAAGTATCGAAATTGCGCAGAAACGTTAAAACAATCACAGTTTCACCGCAAGGGCGAAGCAATGAATGCGATAGCAACAAATTGTAATGTTATGCGAAATCTCTTTTTTTTTGGTCCAATGTCTGGTAACTCTACAACACGCTTGTGTAAAAGAATACGGCCGCTCCAGGGAGAGAGGAAGACTTCGCAATCTCTTCGCGTTGAGAGCACAGTACACAGAAGGGTATATGAGCCATCCTCTGATGCCTGCCGAGATAGCGCGCGCGCCAGCGATCGTGACCGCGCTCTTAGAATCAAAGTTCACAGTTGCTGCTCGAGCGACACCTCCCACCCTTCACCGCATCCTTTCATGCTCGTTCAAGACGGGCGGGGCGTTTCTAGAATGATGCTAGAGCATCATTCGACGGCAGGCCTTACACACAGGGGGATGTTATCGAATGCGCCTTCCGAGCGACAGAGATGGGTCAGCTCGTTTGATATCTGCATCAGCCGCGTTCGTCGCCCCCGCTCACGCGCTTTTACCCGCGGATAGAGCATACAATACGCGGGGAGATGTTATCGATTTGGACTTTATACGGAACATGACGGCGACGCCCACGGCAAAAACCCGCCGAGAGTGTCTACATAATTGCTATCACAATAAAATGGTTGGGAAAGAAACATTGCGTTTCACCCAATGGCGCACGTGCTGAGCAGATAGGCGAACTCCTCGTCCGTAAGAGACAACGATGCTCGACTTCCGCATGCGTCACCCAATCGGTTAATGTGGAATGCCTCTATCACCTCTCTAGTTGTCTGGCAACTATGGCTTCACAATATATCTGCATCGGCAAAAACAGGTGAGCAGCCACACGTGTTGCAATGCGATGTAAGATGCGAAGCATTAGGATCCTTGAACGATTATCTGGTGTTCTTTCCATGTAGCAGGCAGGTAGGCAAGGGGGGGGGGGGGGCTTTCCTCAAAATTCGTCCAGCCTTCTATACTCCCGGGCAACTTTTTATCTTTTTGCCATGGAAAGACTTTCTTTCGAAGAATCAGGCCTTGGGCCCCCCCCCCCCCCAAAAAAAAGCCTGGCTACATGCCTGCCATGTAGTAATTATAATAGGAGGGCAACTGATACATTGAAAGTTTTTCGAGAATACAGGAATGGTCTAAAGTTCACATTTCAACTGATAAAGGAAAACAAATTACAGTTCTTGTATTCGAGCCTTTCGATTGAGGCTAATGATGTTTTTTGGCGCTACCTTCCGAGGTCTCGGAAGCCAGTCCTCCCTTTTTTCTCGAAACATTCAAAGGTGGTAAAAAATGGAATTGCTTACTCAGCCTTAAGATCAGCTGTAACGAAGTCTTGTGCACACGGCATTGAGCACAGCTGCACAGCACAGATTAAGAGGCTCAAATGTGCTGGGTACCCCACATATGTGCTAGCTACGTACACAGGAAAGCTAACCAACTTGGTAAAAAGTCAGGATTTTTTAAATAAAAGAACGTTCAGAAAATGACTGCAAATCAGTAGCAGTACTGTCATATGCATAGGCGTGTGCAGGGTTCCCTTCCAGAGGGGGGGGGGGGCGAAGGTTCATGGCAGCGCCACCCCTCCTTACTATTAAGTCAAAGATTGGGGCAGACCTTACACCCCCCCCCCCCCGTACATGACTGGGGAGCGCGGTATTGTTTACCAAATCCCACTTGCATGTGGGTGGTCATACGTGCACGGCCGACGCATTAATGTGCGCTTAAGAGAGCGCAATAATTCGCTCAAGAATCCAAATGCTTCGCATCTTGCATCGTATTGCAACACGTGTGGCTGCTCACCTGTTTCTGTCGATGCAGAGATATTGTCAACACATAGTTGCCAGACAACTAGAGAGGTGATAGAGGAATATCCCACATTAACCGATTCGGTGACGCATGCGCAAGTCAAGTATCGTTGTCTCTTACGGACAAGGAGTTTGTGTATCTGCTTAGCACGCGTGCCGTTCGGTGGTACACAACGTTTCTTTCCCAACCATTTTTAACACTTCTGTGCAATGTTGATACGTCTTTTTTTCTTTATATAATATTATATATATATATATATATATATTGCTGTTAACTTCATGTGTTCCTCAAATTAACTTTTTCAGTTGCAAGTCAGTGTTCGTCCGTGTCCCTTCTGTTTTACTCCGTCTTCATCGTTTTCGCGCTGTACTTAAAGCCATGCTACCTTATCAACTGGCCCAACTTTCAATACTATTGCGATTGAATCTGCCTGCGTGTTCATCCTCACGTAGGAATGAAAGTCGTTTCTGAGCCACAACTTATGCAATAATCCTTTACGAGGATGGGCAAATTCTTGCCAAATAGGGAGCGCCGTGAAGTGAGCTATCGCTTCGGCTACAATGAAAAAGCGCCGGTCAGAATCTCAACGAAGGCTCGTCTGCAGTACCCCGTGCTGCACAGGCACACCTGAAATGCACGAAGAACAATTTTCTTTCGTTCTTTTTTTCCTTCCTTTCTTATGCACTTTTTCTCATCACATACAAAAGCCAAGTTTCTATGACATGATCAGAATAGTCCGTTAAAATAATTAGCTCCGTTTGTTCTTAAACACACGGCACTAGTCAAAGCTCAAGAGGATAATTGTATGCATGGATTATAAGTGTAAGTAGTATGGCTTGTGACCATAGGTGCGCGTAAGATTATTAGCTGCGCCTCCATTAGCTGTGCCAAGTTTCACCGCAGCACCCCCCCGTCCTCCTCCTTTTCCCTCCACTGGTAGAGTCCGAAAGAAAACGAGCTTCGCAATGGACACAAAATGAAAATAAAGCGAAGTCGTGTTGCTGACAATGGCCTGCCTTTAGTCCTTAGCTCTCCGGGGGTGGGAAGTTAACAGTTCTTGTAATGCAACATCATGGTATGCCCTAGGCAGCCATCGTCGCCAAAAACCTGTGTGGACCGACCAAGTAACGATATGAGGTTGACTTGGCGCTCCCCTCAGATGATTAGGGGAGGCGATCCCTCCTCCCTCCCTACACACACAAACACACACACACACTCACGCACACACACTGCCACACCTATGCTTGTGACAATGCGGACTACAACGAATTTACGCGATTCCATGTCAACAATCGCATTCTTTGTCCACGAAAGGCACTACTAAGGTTTAGTAAAATAGGAGCATGGCATCTTGCAAGTGCTAGTGGTACCCATTCAATACAAAATAAAGTGCCCGGTTAGCGACTGCTTCCGAGTAACGACTATCTTTTACATAATGCGTGTCGACAGGGTAAAGGAGGCCACGTAGAGGGAAAACACGTTTACGTCGAAGAAAAGTTTCTGGTCACAATAACAAAAGCTAACAAATGACTTACATACGCCTTAAATGGCCAACTTTAGCAGTCTTTGGGACCACCTCGCCATTGCATGGTACATTCAGAAACAGAATCGCTAGCATGTATTTGTTGCTGCCAGTCCACATGAATGATCAGCTGTAGAAGCGTGGCATGTTTACGCTATTAGAGCGCCAAGCTTCACATGTCGCAGGAATCACGGCCTGAAACCGTAATGCGGTGATGGAAGTATATTAGTGGTGCAGACCGTTCTTCAGCCATAACAGTGCTGCATGCTTTTCTGTCGTAGACGCACTTCGTTTATATGCTGGCCTCTTCAACAGTTAAAGAATCCTTGTAAGATAGCCCCTCTACAATCAGGCCTATGTTATCTCGAAGCAAGGTCTGAGTACGGGCTACTTGGTATTCCATTTCAAATGCACAAGGCAAGCTAGACACAGCACAAGGCAAGACATGGGACAAGGAGACCAACGTAGACGAGCACTGCCAACGCTCGCCTTCGTTGGTCTCTTTGTCCCGTGTTTTCCCTTGCGCTGTAATGATAATTTCATACGTTATCTCATCAGAATGCACACGCGCACTTTGCCAGCGCGTTTTAAGAACTCGTGTGTCCGGACTTTGGTGAAACAGAGCTCCAGTATGTGGTGCACAATAAGTTCTTCAGGGTAGTAAGTCAGATATCTTTCTTCCGTACCTCTCTATCTGGTGAAGCAGGAAGGCCGCCTTTTTGTCTCCGCGCTGAGCGTCCGCTACTATCCTCGCCACCGAAACGTGGTGTTTGTTCCTCCGATAGAAATCAGACTTCTCTTTCTCCGCAACGATTTGCTGGAACAGTCTTTGACTTCTAGATCGGAGCTGTGCGACTTCAGATCGTAGTCTTGCAACTACGGATGGGCCCAGATTCACTTGGTGAGAGTTGCTCTGGTTGCTCGTTTGCGTGGAGACGCTCATACGGTGCTCTTCGTAAAGACAGCCCGACGCGTTGTAATCTGCAGGCAAGAACTGCTCCGCTTTCCGTTTCGTTTGCTGAGAACGCGGTTTTTGAGAAGCACGGGGTTTCTTAGTGGGTCGATTCGTGTTAACTTCAAATACGGTCGGCACTGTGCCAGGAAGTAGCCTTTTGATTTTGCTGTTGGGGGTGTAGTCGCTCTGTAGGAAATGCTTGCTGCAGACGACTGTGGACGCAGATTTGTCGTTTATAGTGAGATTTTCTCTCTTAATGTTCTTTTTCCACTGTTCACATAGGTCGGCATCGCACGGAAACTGGTGATACGATACGCCCGGCGTTTTCCCAGGCCGCGATCCGCAAAACGGTACACAACAATACACCATCACGAGGCTCTCTTTCGTGCGAGCGGCGGCAGGTCAGAAGTTGCCACGCGGGAACATGCAGTTGTTCTTACGTGCAGAGAACCATAGAATGTAAGTGCTGCGCTCTGAACGTCTGCGATTTTCCACTGGCTTTTTAGTCTCGTGCCTCCAGGGACCCGCAGAAAACTTACAGCCAAAGAGGCCCTGGCCCTGTTACAGCGCTAGCAGACACCATCCAATAGCAAGTCAACACTAGCCACGCTACGGTCTCTAGACAAGCCAACGCTCGCAATCATTCAGCCATATTTCACCAAAATTAGCGGTCATTTAGACAACCGAGTAGTTAAACAAACAGCGCATGTTTCTATGTGCCAGAGTGAAATTTCCGTTAGAATAAGGAAAAATAAAAACAAGTGTTTTTTCAGAGTATTTGAAATAGTAGCATGTAGCCAAGGCGTTAATGGTAGCAATATACGTCAAAATAGCGGAAGCGCAGCCCCAGTAGAGTGTACTAGAATAAAATATTCTAGTACACTCTAGCCCCAGTCACCCCAGGTCACCCCAGTTTACATCGACGGGCACTGCAAATGTGGACAATACAGTTCTAGAACACTGTAGTGGACAAGGAAAGCACGCTCCGGTCGAGGCGCTGGCCGGGCTGTTGCATGCAAACATCGGCGGTTGCAAATGAAAGCATAAAGCAATGTCGCACGTAAAGATCAGAGCTTGTTCCTTAATACTGAAAGACCACTTTGGCCCCGTTGTACAGACTGTCGGCGAAGCTCTCCTGAAAGTGTCATGGAGAAGTTTGGGGGAAATTGCAAGAGCGACCAATCTGCCACTTTCCAAGGTATATATGAACGGAACCACTGAAAGCGCGCTTGCGCGTTCTGACGCTTATCATGCTTTTGTTACGCAGATCAAGAAGTCCTTGATGGTCCTGATCCATCAAAACCTTGCGAGCTTCGAAGCTCACCCCAGGGGAACCGTCAAGTACTCCATAAACGCCGACCGCGTTTTATGTTTGGTCCGATATTCACGTTACATATACTGCACAAAAATGCTGTAAGTGCTGAACGTGACGTTCCTTGGTGTTATTAGTTTCTTGGCGCAGAATATGAAGCAATTTCCTCTCTACTTTTTCTTTTTCTTTTTTTTTTTGCAGGTACGGTGAAGCAGGTGAATTCATTGTTGAGGAAATACTTTTGAACGGCAGATTGTGTATGTCTAGTGTCCTCCAGAAAGTGTTGGAAAGACAACAAGGTTAGTTCTGCAAAGCTAACTTCGTTATTGCATCTCTCACTTTCAGTGTTTATCTGCTCGTTCCCATATTCACGTGCCTTCTCTCCAGACCATCCCAACGTTCACCCTTGAATTCAGATTTCAATGTGGCCGCAGCATGCACAACCACTAGAAAGACAGGGGTAGATGGGACATCAGTGGGAGAGGCCTTCATGTTGCAGTGGACATAAAAATGGGGTGATTATGACAATTATGATAAACGAGAAACTCCTGGTCGCAATGTTAGTCATGAACAAAGGCATGTTGCGTGTCATTTGTTCCCATATTATCCTTACTCCCCCCTCTTAACTCAAGGAATTAACGATTTCTCTGATACCCTTTTCTTGTGGCTGCCATTCACTTTATATGTTTGCCACATCACACTTATGAGGAGTATGCACATATCTAAACACATACCATATGCATGGTGAGAGTAGTTTCCCACAAGTGTTGCACCGATTTCACAAAGGCACTTTCGATCATGATTGGGCCTGATCCAGATCGAATTTCTTGATTGTGATTGGCTCCTTTATGCATGCTGCAGAAGGGAGCCAGTCACTGCTGAGAAATTTGATCATGATCAGGCTCGATCACAGTCGGAAGTGCACCATGCGACACCGTTATCACTTGACGTCAACATTCAGTGCGCTCTGCCACAGCATTCATTGCATCTGCTGCTAACATCTGTGACTCATTCAAGCTCTGTTTTGTGTCATGGTACCCATCAAATTTTTCACATACTCTGATTGTGTGATATCACCTTCTTATTGCTTTGTTTTGCCTGTACTTTAAGTCAAATCACTGTTTTCCAATTAAGGAGATGCATGGAGATTCTCCCCCATTGAAATGTGGCCACCGTAGCTGGGAGTCAAACCCGTGGCATGGTGCTTAGCACTGCAACGCCGTAGCTGCTAAGTTACCTTGGGGGGTGCTAAAAATGTTGCAGGTCAAGTTGAGAGTAGCAAGCACTGCACTTTAGCAGCTTCCACATACTGTTATTTTGTCCGTATTGTTAATCCCATATAGAAATTTCAGTGGGCCTAAAACCATTTCCATTAGAACTGTTTCGAGCGGAAGCTTATAAGGCACGAAATATGCTGAATTGACCATAATACACATTGTCTGTCATGCCCTGGAGCTCCTGGAGTTTACCTTATAACTTTGTGTTCTTACTCTAGGAGCTGGCATCGCAGAGGACGTGAAGGCGAAGTTTGTGGACCTCGTCAAGACCTCCTTCTTGTGCAGAGTTCCGTATCCCGACCCAGATGCGCCAGCCTCAAAGATACCCTCTCTCATTTTGCCTGATGATGTCATGTACAAGATTCCAGAGGTAAGCACAACTCCTTGTTGTTTGACGAGATCTAAGTTTTAAAGATGCTATTAAATTTGTCAAGTTCATTTAAATTAATACTGCTAAAGGGAATTGCCCGGTTGCAGCTGCAGTACATTATCACCCTTTTAAGAGATATGCACAATGTATCATACCACTGCTTGCATGCATCACTTTTAAACTGCAACGAAATTTCACTTTGGTTAAATTCTTTATGGGTGAGTGCTAGTATATGCCACTGGAGCAATCTTGGCACGATCACAGAGCTGGTAATGGCATATTTTCTTGTTAGCAGCCTTCAGCCGGCACCTGAAAGGACACCACCTGCACCTCACAGTTGTCACTACAACATAGGTTCAGGCGTGCCACCTCCGAGATGTTTCAACACCCTCTGACCTCGGAGGTCATACCAAGGAGTAGATTCCAGGTCACACCGTTGTCACACATCATTCATGGTGATAGGTCATGGTGTTTCTTTTTTGTTGGTGTTTTTAAACTTGTTATAACAAACAGCTACTACTTTGCTACCTTTTCGCGCACTGTCACTCACATTTCAGGCATCAAATTTCGCATGGAGACTCCTCTATATCTACACTGTCTGAAAGTAGGCTTTTTACATGGTCAAAAATTTTGTTGCTGTTGGCCTTTAAGGACGGCTCAACACACTAGTCAGCTGAATTTGCTAAAAACGAATCCTACAGAATGAAAACTTACTTATAAGCTGAAGTATGGCTGGAAATGAGTAAAGAAGATGGAAACATTTCTGAGCATTCTTGAGATATTTTTATGCGCACTACATGCGACGTGTTTCATCACTCATTGTAAATGTTTAAATTGTCTGCATTGTGCCACGGGAGGTCAGTCACTATTAACCGACGGTTCGCTATTTGTTACAAAATGCTTCAGTTATGTTGTTTAATGTTCCAAAGCAACACATGGTCTATGAGAGAGACAGTAGCAAGGACTCTGGGGCAGCTATGGCCACATGGACTTCTTTGACGGTCAACTGCCAAATGCGCAAGCTTCTTTGCATTCCACTGCCATTGGAGGGCAGCAGCAGCATCATGGAATAGAACATGTGGTCTTGCTGTTAAAAAAGCAATCCACTGTATTAGCCTGGGCAGTGCCATGGAGCATGCAGCCCAGAAACATGTCTTAGTCCACTGCAGCCCTGGCCTAATTGTTAGGGTGGCCAGCTTGGCTGCAGGAGATGGCGGGTTCATGCCCCACCGCCAGACACACACCAGTCAGACTGGTACATACAAGCAATATCTGATTGTTAAGAGGTATCTCTTCTTGTGGAAACTCCTGCTGCCGGTACTGTGTGATAGCGGCTGTTTCGGGGTGGATAGGTGAGGCGTAGCCGCATCTCTTAGTCTGTCTGTTACGCTGCATCATATAGCAAAGATTTAAAAATAAATTTGTGTCGCAGGTGCCAACATATATATGCTTATAAATATATGAACAAGAGGACGACTGAGGGACCCGATTTTTGCTGTTCACAACTGCGTAAAGTCAATAGACAATGGAGCCAGAGAAACCATAAGAAAATTACTTGTTGTTGTGATCGAAAAGGAAAAGGGTAATGAGGTGGACAAAAATCACCTGCTGCTGTTTGGAAGGTATCTAGTACCTTTTGGTGATGGCAGTCAGTAAGCCGTTAGGGTGGAGAAAAGGGGGTTGCGAGGTTCGATTTTTGTTTTCCTATGCGTTGCCTTTCGATCATTTCAACTGCAATAGTCTTGACGCCTTCAGATAGCAAAGTAGCACGCAAGTGCTTTTGGACCATTTTGCCTTTTTTCTGATCGCTGTCCAGGTCAAATTGTATCTGCTGAAGCAAAAGCTAGCGGCTGAAGCTTCTGAAGAGCCACCCGCAAAGAAAGTCAAGATGGAAGATCCCCAGGGTGACAAGCAGCCTGATGAAAAGGAGTACTGGCGTGTCAACATCGACCGTTTCGACCAGCACCTCAGGTAACACATTGCAGCAATGCAATGGTTAGTGTCTTCGCATTTCATCTTTCCTTCATCGCTTGTGCTTTACTCTTAGTGCATTTTACTATGTCTACATATGATGCGCTGAAGCTACCACAGCATTAAACTGCACTGAAAATGTAGGCCCTGCTCTTGTCCATCCGAATGTGACAAATCTGTACGTGCCCTGCACCAAAGGACATGCACTGGCTTTCAGAAATGAAGCTAACCCTTTGTGTGCTATTCATTCCACTATCAAATGGAACATCGCTTGAGCTACTGGATTTGTGGCAAATGCAGCAGTCTGACCTAGCCCAGCTAGATCATGCTGCCACCTGGATCATCATTCATGGTGGTCATGCCAACACGGTGCCTGTTTTTATTTTACACGAAATCAATGCTGAAGAATTAAAATATTTAGTGACTGATCAGTCTTTGCTGTGAAGAGGGCCTTGCGACTTCACGGTGCGGCAGCAGCAGAAGAACTTTATTCGAGACATACTCTCGGTCACTGTGCACATATGTATCCCAATTATTTTTTCGCCATTGGGCTGGTCAGCGCCAGGTAATGCGTCTATTGCAATGTAGCCAGCTGCCTTGATGGTGACGTGAGGGCCATGGTTTAATTTTTCTTGATGCTTGATAGCTTCCGTCATGTTTGTGACGTTGTGCACGCATTGAACTGAGTCAAAACAAAAGTGCTACTCGCCACAACTGCTGTGGAAAAAATCGCGTGGTTGCTGTTGATGTGATCGTCAATGATGATTTCGCGTTTGCGAAGGTACAGCCGAGGAGTGCCAGGTCATAACGAAATTGCGGTTCTCAAACCTCTGCAGACCTTCTGGGGTAGCATAGACGCATTTTCAGTCGTTCACTTTGAGAGGTACAGTCATTTTTGCAAGATGACTTGAACAACACATGCCAGCATTTGTAGGCAACAGCATTTATGACGCTGTGTTAACGAAGTGTGCTTGACGCTGTAGAGCATTTCTGATGCTGTGTTATGGAAGTGCACTTGACGATGTGCCTGGAATGCTGCCACCCGTAAATACCAGTATATCTCGTGCTAGCCTCACGAAATCTTTGCATCTCCCCTGATCATAACTATTGTAGTTAGACCTTTAACATGTGTAAATACGCTAGGTGTGTTGAACCTTCCTTCTCTTCGTCTTTGGGAATTTGGTGCTCTGAAAGCTATAATGGTTCAGTGGTCCACAGTCTGCAGCGCAAAAGCAAAATGCCCAGTAGCTTGAAAAAGGCCTTTGCACTGATTTAAGTTTTGCACTGAAACTAGTGATTTGTTATGGTGTGGCTATGTGATGTGTTCTGAGCAGCGCATCACTACTGCACTGGTATGCACTGCAGGGACCAGCTGATAGTTGAGGCCTTGTCCAAGAGAATGGGTGCAAAGGCTGGCAGTGTGGTGCGCACCATGTTGCGACTGTCGGAAACACGATGCAACCCGAAAGATGCTTTCAGCGCCCCAGTCAGTCGCAGCGAGATTCACCAGTTCCTCAAGCAGGAGACCACCGTCTCCCCACAGGTAAGACAAAATCGAAGTTGGTTTTATTCGCATGTCTCTGTTCTATGTTGAGTAATTATGTGGATAACAGTGCCGGCCTCAGACCTGACAGCCTTAAGAATACCGCACGTTTGAGTCTTTCCTGAATCTCGCTGCTTTGTGTTACCTTATTTTTGTCATGCTGTCTTGCTGTGCTATAATTGAACATGACAATCACCATAAATTGCTTAAGTCATCAAAGTGTGCCCTTGTTCATGAGCTGACGAATACAAAAAAGGAGTAAAAATGGGAACACCATTTGTCATGATTGCTCAAGTGCTGCAAACGCTGATGAGCTACATTGGGAGCAGAAAGCACGTTCGCGATTGTAATGGGTGAGGAACGAAAAAGAAGGGAAAAAAAAGGTAGCTGAGTCATCAAGACTTGTTGCGGAGTGGCTGTAAAGAACTTTTAAAAAATTTTGAACTTAAGATGTTCTTGATGATCATCTGCAATTAAGTAACAATGGGGAGCATTATTTCACATAACTTCCTGGTAGTAGCCATGCTAATGACCTATAAATTAAGGGCTCTTAATTAGATAGCTGCATCATTGTAGAGGGAAAAAACATGGCTGTGTCAGTTTTCGGAGAAAAGCATACAATCATTATGTGATTAAATACGGTGTGCGAGTTCAACATAACCATGTTCGACTGTGCTTGTTTACTAACATTTGGAAGAGCTTTTAAAGATGACTTGAACTTTCCTGGTGCAGCATGAGTACAGCGATATGTTTTCATGTGTGGCCTTTTTCATAATGGGGAAAGGTAGGTGTGCAAACACTGGTGCTTTTGTATTCAAGGCAAGTGTGTGTCCTTATTTAGGAAAATGCAAGTGCATTCCTGTTGTCCTCATCCTACCCTTGTCCGTATGTGTAGTCTGTCAAAATCCATTCTAGAAATCCCAATCGACTTGCTCTAGTTTCAGTTGCTTCAAGCAGATTACTTCTTGCAGGAGCTGGATTCCTATCTGAGCCTTGTTGCAGACGATGCTCTGGGCCTAGTGAGACGAACGGATGAACGAGGTGGCATGTATAGCGTGAACTTAGAACTTGCGCTACGTCTCCTCGCCGAGGGCGTCCTGGCATCCATAGTGCAGGACCGGTTTGGAGCTAAGAGTTGCCGCATATTTAGGTACGTTATTATTGTCGTTACTTGTTGCTTGAGAACTTCCTTCTGTTAGATGAATTTTGAAAACTGCGGCAGCTTGCATAACATTGTAGCGTGACATCGATGTAGAATGCAATGAACGCAATAAGGGAACAAATAAAGTAACAGCGCGAATGAAACAAGGATGACAAAGGAACAATAAAGTAACAGCGCTTGTCCCGTGGTCTTCGTTCCTTTGTCGTCCTTGTTTCATTCGTGCTGTTACTTTATTTGTTCTAATTATGAACCAACTAGCCCACATCAAGTTGTTACTTATTGCAATAAGGGAAGAGTGAGCAAGTAATGTGTTGCTTCAAAAATTGGGGGACCCTTAAGCTTCGCCTTTAATAGTTGAACGCGATAACAAAATCCGGCCCCTAGTGCGCACTTCAACCACTAAGTGCATACCGTAAAGACCGGAATATAGGTCGGACCGGAATATATGTCGAACCCCCCCACTTCTAACTACTGAAAATCGAAAAAATAAAGTATGTGGAATAGCTATAGTATCAGAAGGCGCGCGCCTTTACCGTGTAACAAGTGAAATTTCAAGTGGTGCACAGCGAAAATGCCATTTAATTACACATAAGTTCCACATGGCAGAAAGCCAGAAGATGGGCTCGAGATAGAGCTGTGCGAATAGCAAAATTCTGGGTGCGAAGCGAATTCGAATAATAAAGATTGCGTGCGAATCCAATCGAATAATTTCGAATAATTTTCGAATATTTCTCAAACATTTTTCGAATAATTCGAAGTGAAATTACAGAAAAAGTTGCAGAGAATCCCTAAGTATGTTCTTGTGAGATAGCAACATGAAAGTGTTTCTTTTCACGAGGTTGATGAAGCGCTGGTGAGGTCATATTTCATAGTTGTCTTTCTTATCAAAAATGAGGCAATGTAGAGGCCGAATTGTATTTATGTACATGATTTGGTGCAACCAAAGTGTTGCCGACAACACTTTACCCGTGATAGGCAGAGATGCCATTTCCTCAGCCTCTCCTCCTCTTTCAACTGCTGTGGAAGGCCAACTGATGTGGCGGACAAGGGTGTGCTCCCTTCAAATCCAGAGTTCCAAATCTGCCTCGTAGATGTCGATATATAAGAACATCTGAAATTTTGGATGCTAAAAAGCTTCAGCGTCCGATTTTTTGGACTTCATGCCCAAATTTCAGGTCCAATATAGCATTAATTGAGCCACCAACTCTGCCACATCTTTCATCTCCATATTGGAGCCAGCGTCTTCTTGAGTTAGTACATTTGCGAGCGTAGCGGAGCTTGAAAGGCAGCTTTGCCGCGAGGTGAAGCATATTCAAAATCTAGGGACCACTTCCAACTGGACTTTGTCTCTTGGCTAAGTTCGACCGTAACAGAGCTTGAAAGGCAGCTTTGCCGCAATACGAGAGTGTAATGAGGTGAAGCATATTGAAAATCTGAAGGGGTCACGTTCAACCGGACGTTGACAGCATTTGTCTTTGGGAAGTTCAAATAGTAAAATTTCAGTGCGAATCGAATCGAATGGCAAACACTATTCGAAAAATATTCGAAATTTCGAATATTCGCACACCCCTAGCTCAAGAATTATCTTCGTAAAATGTCGCAACCGTCTTGACAGCATTAATTTGAATGCACTTTGAGGTCACTGGTAGCAATCACAACGCGAGCGCGTCTCCTGGTTAAACTGTGCAACCTTCGTTTCCACCTTTGGATACGCTGCAATCTGGCACTGAAACAGTTTTCTTCTGATCGCTGCCTGTCGTCATGAGATCCTTCACCGCCCACCAGTAGCGAATGCTTCTGTGAACTCGATCTGTCCGCTGATCGTAGCCATACGGTGCCGCTGTAACCAGAGCTGCCGGCATCACAGGAAGCAACAAAGAAACAGTATCCGGCGAGATTGGAAGAGCGAGAACACCCGTGCAAACATAAACTTTCATATATTGTTTGTGACTCGTGGCTTCCGCTTGCGTTCACATGCACTAGCATCCCAACACACCTTTCACACACTTCAGACCAGATTTCTTCGTGCCTTCACGAACTCGATCACTGTTTTCTTGAACTCTACGGTGAACATTCATCGGCCACTGGTCGAGAACAAGAAAAAAAGCACCTCGGAGCCCAAATACAGTGGAACTTCGATTATACGACTTTCAGGGGACCGCGCAAAATCGTCGTATAATCTGGGCGTCGTATAATCGAAAAACCGAGAATATAGGCAGTGACGGTCATTGTTGCCCCACACCAGCGGGCACATAATGCCTAAGAAAGTCCGCGGCACAAACCTACGCTGCTCCAAGGAACGTAGATTAAATTAATTGAAAAAATTACAACCACGCATTTTATCGGAGGTGTGAATGAACCTTTATTTCTCACCTTTTAAAAAAATCTGTGATTTTCTTCTGAGAGTTTGCCCAGCCACGACGCATCAGCTTTCTTTCGATAGCTGCAACATCTGGCAGCAAGTCGCCGATCTCGTCGCGTGCGCAAGCAAACCGCCGAATGTGGTCGACGTAGCAAAACACGTCCGCGTAAGTCGGAACGGACGCGCTAGCCTCTGCAGCGTCGTCCATCTCTTCCTCGTCGGAAGTTCCCGGAGTGTCGGGACGCACAGTTTCGATAATGTCATCCAGCGACACTTCACTGCACACTGCAACGTCGTCATCGGCACCAACATAGTCCGCGAAAGATCCAGGCAGCTCCAGGCTGCCGAACTCTGGTTCGTCGTCAACAGGCACTGCAGCTTCACTGGTAGAACAAGCACCACTTCTATTAAAGCCGCAGTGCCTGAAGGAGTTGGCGATGGTTTCTGGCGTGACTGCGTCCCGCGCACTAGCAATGTAGTGCATTGTATCAAGCACAGAAAGCTTCTTATCCAACTGCTTGCGTTCCATGCCCGCCAGCCGATGCTGCACCAGAAACTTCCAATATTTCTGTTTCATGCACTTGATGATGCCAGCGTCAAGTGGCTGCAGCTGGCTAGTGCAATTGGGGGGCAGAAATACAACTTTCACATTTCTCAAATGCGACATATTTGATGGATGGCATGGCACATCGTCAAGCAGAAGAAGGATCTTTCTGTTCTTAGCCCGCATTTTGGAGTCCAGCTGCTGCAGATATGTAGAAAACATAGCAGCCGTCATCCAGGCTTTCCGGTTGAACGTGTACTGGCACGGCAGCCTTTTCAAATTCTTGAAGCATCGCGGCTTCTCAAACTTGCCGATCACGAGGGCAGGAAGCTTTTCAGAGCCGTCTTCATTAGCGCAAAGCAATACAGTAAGACGCTCTTTGCTTCGCTTACCCCCGTGACAGCTCTCTCCTTTGAATGCCAATGTCTGTTCTGGCTGCATATTATAAAATAATCCAGTTTCGTCCGCGTTGAACACGTCGGACGGCTTGTATTCCCGTATCAATTCTGGCAGCAATGCAGTCCACTTTTCTACAGTGTCGGAGCTGACTGACGCGCTCTCTCCACAGCAGCAGCTGTACACAACTCCACTGCGTTTTTTAAAGCGATCCAACCAGCCATTGGAGGCTTTAAAGTCGTCAATGCCGCAGCGCAATGCAACTGTCTCAGCCTTCTCCTTCAAAATTGCGCCATCCACGGCAATTCCTGAACTGCGGGCCTGACGCAACCACTCAACGAGGGCCTTCTCCATGGCAGCATATTTGCCATCTGTCGCGGCCTTCCTGTCCAGGCCGAACTTTGCCGCATTTAATAGGATGCTGTCCTTCTTCGCGAGGATCGTTTTCAGCGACGACGCGGGGATGTTCAGGTCGCGGGCAATGTGCTGGCCTTTGTTGCTCTGTTCCGCTTCTCCGCCTCCTCGATTATGCCAAGCTTTTCTCCGAGCGTCAGCGGTTTTCGGTTCCGCGACATTGTGAGACGCAGCACTCGCAACCAAGAATTCGAAAGCTCCCTCGCACACCAATGTCTGAACACAGAAAATTTTGCACGTGGACACAGCAGCTGCGGCGCAGCACAACCAACCGATGAGGCAAACACGTGAAGGAATGGCTGAATGGCAGCACGGCAGTAGGCCTATTCGATTTGCAAGCTTCGACCAATCGCGAGCGGCTAAAACGCCCCAGCCCTCTGGTAGCTAGACAGCGGTGAGTTCCGGTTCCCGCGGCTGTCGCAAACGTTGGCTCAACAATTGCCGTTCAACACGCTCGAAATTATCTGCCATGTTATCTGCTCACAACGGTCACTACAAAACCACCCTAAAGAAGAGAGAGAAAAAAAAAGGCGACAACGGAAGTGCGCAGTGCAATGCGACAAAACGAATGCGCTCCGGCTGGCTCCGGCCAACGTTGGCTCTGGCTAGCTATTGCCGACCGCGTGTCGAAAAATTGAAGAGGCCCTGTGGTGGCAGCGCGGATACGAACTCGGTTTCTCGGTTTCCCGACTTTTTTCGCCCGGCCGCAGTGTGCTTGCGTGCCAGCTCGCGTCATCGTAGGTCTTTTTTTTTCTCGGACAGTCCAGCGAAGCGTCGTACGAGGCGGGGCCGGCGTAAAATTGCGTCGTACAATTGATGTTTTTTAATACATTATTTCTATGGGGGTTTTGCCGGGACCAAGCCAATTCGTCGTAAAACGTGGGTCGTCGCAGGACCGGGGGACGTATAATCGAAGTTCCACTGTAGATTCACACAACAAAAACGCAAAATGAGATCGTCAACAGCACAAGGCTGGTGGTAAACAAAGCGACGCTGATGATTGAAATGGTGGCGGTTGACTTCAGTTTCCCATAGTGGCCAGACTTGCGAAGTTTTTCTGCCAATGACCACTATATAAGACAAGGATTGACATTTTAGGGCTGTTTTTTGAAAAAAAATTCGACCTATATTCTGTTTTTTACGGTACTTATTAATGTGTGTTGTTACACGCACGCGCAAGCGCGACGTATCTATAGTAATGGTACAGGTTTTCGATCTACAGTCGAACCTCGATATATCGAACGGCACGGCGATCGCGAAATAGTTCGATATATCCAGAATTCGATATAAAAAATCACGTAAAAAATGCGTCAAGAACTTGTGGAAAACAACCAACGAATCAATCGTGGTGCAGTAAATACTCACTTGAAGATTCAAACAAAGTATTTATTGTGTTGGCTTAAAATACTGAAAAAGAGTAGCCTGCTTTTTGTTGGCAATGGCGTGTTTGACGACTGCGTCCTCAACATAGTCCAGGCAATCCACAAGTGAAAGGCCGGTGCCTTCAATCGCGCTGCAGTGGCGGCGCGCAAGGGCCAAAGCGGCTACGACCTCAGCTGATATCGGGAGCGGGGCACCATCAGCGCTTGCGGGATCCACCTTGGCAGCGTCTTCATTCGGCTGCTCAGCGGTAGCTTCGGCGACGATCTTTACATCCGTTAGCTCCGCCGTTGTACCAGTGCTGTCGTCACCTCCAGCGAAGTCTTCGATGCACATGCTTTGCGGCTCCGCACCAACAAAGCTCTCCAGCTTGCTCCACGTTTTGGCAAGCTCGCTTTCTTCATCTGCGCATGCCAACCCAGCTTCCTCGGATTCTTCCACTGATGCTTCGTCAGTGCGTCCACCGAAGCCCGCATGCCGAAAGCAGTTGGCTATCGTCGACTGCTTGACGTTTTCCCACGACGCCTTGATCATTTGGATGGCGCCCAAAAGATCGATCTTCAGATCTTGGCCCTTCCGGAGTCTTACAAGCAAAATGTCGATCAGCCGACGCTTGTAGATAGACTTAAATGTGCGGATAATGGCCTGGTCCAACGGTTGGAGCTTCGAAGTGGTGTTGGGCGGCAGAAATACCACTTCGATGTTGCTCAGCTGGGCATCGGTGTGGTGTGCCGTGCAGTTATCGACGATAAGGCATACCTTCCGTCCCTGACGCACCAGGTCCGAATCTCACGCCTTCAGCCACTTGAGGAAAATATCCCTCGTCATCCACGACTTCTTATTTCAGGCATAAGTCACCGGAATATTGGGGCAGTTCCGCATGCACCTCAGGGTTTTAAATTTGCCAATTACAAGTGGCCGCAGCTTCGTGCTCCCATCGATATTGGCAGCCAATAGGACCGTCACACGGGCCTTGCCTTGCTTGCCCCCGTGGCACTTGTCCCCCCGAGTGTCCAGCGTTTGCCGCGAAAGCATTTGCCAGAACAGGCCCATCTCGTCAGCATTAAAGATTTGGCTCGGCTCATACTTGGCGAGAACTTTGGGCCACTCATGATCAAGCCACTTCTGAATTTCTTCATCATTGGCGTCCTCACTCTCTCCCGACACAGTCTTCCCGACAATGTTGAAACGAGTCTTAAAACGTTGTAGCCAACCGCTACCTGCACTGAAATTCTCGACGCCGAGAATGAATGCAAAGTTCTTTGCCTTCTGTTGCAACATCGGCCCTGATACAGGAATATTTCGGGCCCTTGCGTCCATGAACCACTTGTGGAGAGACTTCTCAACACCTTCAAAAGCAGCTTTGCGTACACGCCGCACGCCCGAGTGCTGACTCTTCTCGGCCTTGGCCTTTATGTCGGCTTTGTTTTTGAGCAGAGTACTCAATGTGCTCCTTGGTATGCCTAACCCGTCCGCGACGCTCGACTTCTTCTCACCATTCTCAACGCGCTGGATTGCTTCCAGTTTTGCTGCAAAAGTCAGGGTCGTCCGTTTCTTCTCGTCTGCAGCCATCGCTACACACACCACAACGCGCGGCAGGCCTAACACACGAGCACAACAACGACCGATGCGACGGATGCCTGGCGATGTACTATCAAGGAGGAGCTGGTGCAACAAGTGCAGTGCGTCGTTGCTGCAAGGCTGCGGCGTGCGTATGTCGCTACGTTCAAGTGGAGCACTCGGCGCCATCGATGTGTGCAGCAGTCGTAAACGCCCACCGCGCTACCGCTATTTTCGAGAGTTGCGGGAAAGCTCGCCGCCTGTCAACGGAGCACGGCGGGAAAGCTCGCCGCCTGTCAACGGAGCGCGGGCGGTTTGGGGTGGCCGAGTTCGATATATCCATTATACATCAAACTTCGTTCGAAATAAAAAATTAAAAATGCATGCGATTTCCCACGTGATATAGGAACCGTTCGATATAGGCAATAATTCGATATGTCCGTGTTCGATATATCGAGGTTTGACTGTATTTAACCGCACTTTTATAACAACTTCATGAAAATATTGTACAGTGATGTCACATGGTCCTGTATTATGAACTGCGCGTAGGCGTGACACTTGTATTCGTAAATGGTCACATTCTGTCGTCCTTCTTGCGTTAATTATCTGGCAACTGTTTGATTTGTTCTTCTGGAGACCTCTTACGGGCAACCGCAACAAGCATCGCCTTATGGCGCTAAAATCCATGCTAAAGACGTGCACACACACAAAATACAAACAGCTCCAAAATGGACAACTATGTCCATCTATCGGAAAACATATCAAACAAACAACAAACATTATGACCTCCGAGATAACGGGCGCGCCGCGCGCCCGCTATCTCGGAGGTCATATCTCGGCACACGGCAAGAAGTTCGAGAGCTGATGTGAGTGCGAAAAATGTAAAGTTGGTCTTCACATGCCTGTTTACTTCAAAGTTTTTCACACACGAAAATCGCACTGAAACAGTTGATGCAGTTAAGCGTCGCCTTGCGCGATTGTGCGCTTCTGCCATGCAACATTAAGTGCGTTAAGGAGACTCCTTCCACTACATGGCATTATGTAGTGTTTTTTTCCGAAGCAGTTGCAAGTAACATCATGGCTTTGTGGTAGGACACCTGCTTGCCACGCGAACGGCCCTAGTTCGATCCTCAATGGGACCGAAGATTTTTATTGTTTATTTATTTGCTTCTTTCTCGATTTTTCGGTCACGGATGATTTTTCGCTCACAACCAACGACGCCGTCACCGTCACCAACACCGGAATTTCTGCGACACGAGCTCTCTAACGCTATCGCGTTATAAGGCAACAAGGAAGGTAGCTTGTCTTTCTAGTCTACTTACTAACTGAACCAACTATCTTGTGACACAGTACTTCAGCAGGAGAAGGAGTTTGTCTTACTTGTTGTTTCTTATGCGATTAGGCTTGATAAGCCAGGATAGATGCTATAATGAAAGAGAGGTGGCGATGCCACCTTGAAGTTCATATGCCAGCTTGTGGTGGCATTGTTGATTTTCAGAGTCTACTGTGGTCTCGTCTATTGCTTGTTAGTAGAAATGGACTGCATTGTATTCTAAAGAATTTAGTGACTGAATTTTGGACAAGTTTGAGAGCTTGAACAACAACAGCTTAAATACTGCAAGAAAGTACGGTAGACTTTCGTTAAACTAAACCTGAAAAGACCAGGAAAATATGTTCTGCTTAACAGGAGTTCCACTTACTGTCTGAGAGATAAGCAGCTGTGCAGAATTCAAGTACGAAACCAATCGTATTACATGCAATTGTTACATTGCAGCAATTCCATTTAAGAGATTTCTGTTCATTTTGAATCTATTGTAGTTTGAAATCTATGATGTCACACTGGCTTACCAGCAATGAGGGTTGCCACAAATTTAAAAAACGAAATATAGTTTTGGCTTTATGTTTCTTTGCTGATAATCAACCTCTTACTGTGACATTAAAAGGGACAACATAAAGCAAAAAGATTTTTTCTGTATTAGTAAATTACCTTCCACAACATCACCACGAAAAAGGGCCATCCTTGCCATACCACAGCTGGTCTGGAGGCCCGCGCTCGCTCCTTTCTTTTTTATGGCCTGCGTACGGGGGGTCTGTTTCTGCCTATCACCACAACTACCCAGGAGCGCTCCGAGCCAACCCTCTCCTGGCTGTTGCGGAGGCTCGTGCGTGCAGGGAATGCTCGGCTTTAGACTTGCCGTGGCCCTATCTCAAGTTACTCTATACAGTATAGATGGTGCCAATACGATGGGAACATGGTAGCTAGTATATAGGACAACTCTGGTCATTTCCGCTTTTTGGAAGGAGAGGCACAAGCTGCTGATCCGCCCGCTTCTGTTGCTTGGGAGAGCATCGACGTGGTTCTTCAAACAAGTGAACCGTGCCATATAACGAAGCCTTTTTTTTTTAAGTTCTCTGGAACTCTGAGAAATGAATAAGAGGATGAATATTGCATTTGGCACACATATGCGATCGTGCGTTGCACTCAGAAGGCCTCGTCGCATGATCTGTCACCAACTGGCAGAAGAAATGACGCAAAACTTATTCTTTAGGAGAACAATGGTTTGGGAAACGTTTATTTGAAATGTACATGCTGGCCATCGCTGTACTTTAAACTAATAAAATTTGCGCATTCTTTTGTTAAAGGTATCATAACTTGTGCTTTTAAAAAGGTGAAAGTCACTACATAATGGGGACACAGCCACTGTTTTCCACAAGTAGCCGCGAGTCGCTATAACAGTAGTAGGAATAATAATAATAATAATAATAATAATAATAATAATAATAATAATAATAATAATAATAATAATAATAATAATAGCTGTATGATACGAAAAAGCGTCACACTGCAAAGACAATAGCATGTATACACCTAATCCTATGTGCACAGTAAAATATAGAAAAAAAAAGGCGAGGATGCGACCGGTCGGCTATCCCATGCTTCATGAAGTAACTGGTTGCAATGCGAACTTGACACAAGATCAAAAGTAGACACACACACAGTGCTACTAGCAGCAGCTATATTTTTCAAGACCCGACCACCCTGTGTATACTACCACAAATGCAACAGTGAACACATATCACGTGGTGGCACAAAGGAACATGCGCCAACAATTCACACCTTTAAAACAGCATCACAAGTGATAATCGCGCCATACAGATTGTCAGCATTTGCGCAACAAATCTAACTTTTTAGCTGACAATGGTATGGACAGCTTTCTCACGCAGAATCAAGGTACACTGAGTGTACTGACGTGCTCAGCTTCTGCGATGAGGCCGGTAATCTTAGCCTTCATCATCATCATCATCATCATCAGCCTGTCTACGCCCACTGCAGGGCAAAGGCCTCTCCCATGTTCCGCCAATCAACCCGGTCCTGTGCTTTCTGCTGCCACGTTATACCTGCAAACTTCTTAATCTCATCTACCCACCTAATTTTCTGCCTCCCCCTCACGCATTTGCCATCTCTTGGAATCCAGTCAGTTACCCTTAATGACCACCGGTTATCCTGCCGACGTGCTACGTGCCCGGCCCATATCCATTTCTTCTTCTTGATTTCAACTATGATATCCTTAACCCCCGTTTGTTCCCTGACCCACTCTGCTCTCTTCCTGTCTCTTAAGGTTACACCTATCATTTTCCTTTCCATCGCTCGCTGCGCCGTCCTCAATTTAAGTTGAACCCTCTTTGTAAGTCCCCAGGTTTCTGCTCCGTAGGTAAGTACTGGTAAGATGCAGCTGTTATATACCTTCCTCTTGAGAGATAGTGGTAGACTACCATTCATGATTTGATAATGCTTGCCGAATGAGCCCCATCCCATCCTTATTCTTCTAGTTATTTCACTCTCATGGTTCGGCTCCGCGGTTACTACCTGTCCTAAGTAGACGTACTCCTTTACAACTTCCAGTGTCTCGCCACCTATCGCAAAGCGCTGTTCTCTGCCAAGATTGTTCCACATTACTTTAGTTTTATGCATATTAATTTTCAGACCTACTCTTCTACTTTCCGTATCCAGTTCAGTAATCATGAGCTGTAATTCGTCTGCCGCGTTACTCATCAATGCAATGTCATCAGCGAATCGCAGGTTACTGAAATACTCTCCATTAACTCTTATCCCTAATTCTTCCCAATCTAGCACCCTGAAAACCTCCTGTAAACACGCGGTGAATAGCATTGGAGAGATCGTGTCTCCCTGCCGTCTCCACCGAATCAATGTCTCCACCGAATCAAATGCCTTCTCGTAATCTATGAAGGCTATGTATAGGGGTTGGTTGTATTCCGCGCATTTCTCTATCACCTGATTGATAGTATGAATATGGTCTATTGTTGAGGAGCCTGTACGAAATCCTGCCTGGTCCCTTGGTTGATTGAACTCTAATGTGGTATTAATTTTGTTAGCAATTACTTTTGTAAATAGCTTGTAGACAACAGACAGTAAGCTGATGGGCCTGTAATTTTTCAGGTCCTTGACTTCCCCTTTCTTATGGATCAAGATGATGTTGGCATTCTTCCAAGATTCTGGTATCCTCCCCGTCGAGAGACACTTCGTTTACAGGGTGGCCAGTTTTTCCATCATTATCTCTCCACCGTCTTTCAACAGGTCTGATGTTACCTGATCCTCACCAGCGGCTTTGCCTCTTTGCATTCCCTTTAGGGCTTTCTTTACTTCTCCTGTCAATACTGGTGGGATGTCAGATTCCTCTGGGATATCTCAGCCTTATGGCGACTCAACTTGATGGTTCCGGGAAACACAGTTTGACAACGACACGACCGAGTGGCACATCGCAAGGATAAGATTACTCATCTCTTTGCAGAAACTGAGCACAAGGACACACTCTGTGATACCTGCATCAGCATGCCATCCATGTCATTGTCGACTAAAGAGTTAAGATTTGCTGCATAAACACTGACTATCTGTTTTGGTGCAATTGTGCTGCTGCTTAACACTTTCGTGACTGTGGAAAAATCGGTTGTTTTTGTGTAGTCCGGGAAATATTTTTTTCCTGCCACAGAAATTGATTGATGCTAAATTGTAGGGTATCAAATGATAGAGGAAGATTTGGTCTTTCCAACAGTATTCATTTCAAACAACAGATTTATTTCAAGTATTATAAAAAAATTACCACAAGAAAGAAAAATGTAACAAAAAGAAAATAATAAAAACATCCATGCTACTCTGCGCAAGGTAAACATTAAAAAAAATCTAAATATACATTTTGAACACAAAGCCGTTTTAGTACTGCAAATATAAGCTCTGTAAGTGCAAAAGTTACATACATACAAAAATGTAAGCACTAGTGCCTATCATGCCACCGCATGAAGCAGTTTCTTGACACAGTGAAACAAAGCGTGGCTGCACATGTTTTGCAGAAAACACTTTTTTTTTTGGTGCTCAACTTTCCTTTCTGCGTAGCATAGTTTGCAGTTCTGGTGTTTTTCAATTTTTTTGTGGTTGGTGCTGGGTATCCTGAAGTGCCTTCTTGTGTATACGTTTAACTGAAAAGTGTACCCCATCTTCGAATCTGCCAAATCCCATAATTCTTATTCCCATTTGATCACTTTGTCCCTAATGTACTGCCGAATACCAGACTGACCTTTAGATTTCACCATTTTCTCATCCACGCAAAGGTTCTGACGCGGATGAAAAAATAGCGTGGATGAATCGTTCGTGTGTTGCAATATAGAAGACACGCTGTGAAACTTCCCGTGAGATGCGACGGTCGTCTTCTCCAGATCAGAGACACTGAAGAATACAAGCAACACCTTGAACCTTTTCTGTGGCACCACTGACAGTGGAAGAAGGTCTGGAAATATGTGTCGTCAAAGCCAATTGCAATGCACGTGTGGGACTTGCACGATTTCCGTGTACACCAGAAGTCAGACGAGCATGCGCATCTCCTCCTCAGTGACCTCCCTCCAGGATCCGTCCCTCTCACTGTGCGTTGGCTTTGCGAAAATATGCATCCACGCATACTTATTTGTGTGGTTGCATATCTCTCTGACGACTTCTGCAGTGAAAAACAACTCGAAGAAGGCACTGCGCGGCATTCCGGAGCGCTAGGTCAAGGTCCACTATGTGTCGTTTTCGCAGAGAGAACTCTGCTCTTTCTGCAGCGGGCGCCAAATGCTCCCGCCCTAACGAAGTTGACACCTTGCAGGTGAGAGCTGTGACCTTTAGTTCACACCGGATACACTTACATCAACGCGCGGCAGTCATAAAACGGCCTGAGGAGAGAGCGAAACTTACTGGCACATACCTGCTTATTTTCCGGGGCAGTTTGACGCACTATCGCTGTCCGTACTGAAGTCTGATGAATCGAAGTAGTCTTCCGTGTCTGTGCAGTTACCATCATCCAGATATTGATGCTTAGATTCATCAGAATTCATCGAAATTCGCCGATTTCATTGAGCACCCGCAAGCGACGTCGATGCCACGAGCGAAACCACGAGCACTCACCTCCCCGACAGCAAAGGAGCTTTAAAAATCACCCCCCGGCGGAAAAAAGAAACTCAAAAGCAAAACTGAAGAAATGCTACCTTTTCTACTCTTTAAATGGCATTAGTTGTCCAGAACCGCTCAGAGAGCGCCAAAATTTGAACTTGAAGTCATCGATAACATGCTATCGATGAGAGTAGGCTCGGTCACGAAAGTGTTAAAAGTGTGAATTCCTCGCGCATGTTCCTTTGTGCCACCACGCAAAAAGTAAAGTGCAAAAAGATCAAACAAAAAAATATGGTTGGGAAACTCACCGTGACACTCATCTTCAAGTGCGGTGCATACGGCAGCAAGCTACTTTCACGAATGACATGACCAGTTTTCTTCAAGCTCTGCACGCAGTGAGAACGCAAGACTATTGCCACACGTACCTTTACTGCCTTCACTGCTTCCTACAACTGGAGGGTGTAATTAGCATGAGAAATTGGCCGGTCACAGCTGGTTTACATTACAAAGCGCATGCGGCGCAATGTACTTTGGAGTGTTGGCTCGCGATGCCCTCATGCGGAGCGCACCATCATGTTTGTATAGAAACAGCTCCATTGTACTCGCGGCTGATGCTCAGGCCATAAAAGAAGGACCGATCATGCACCTCCAGACTGGCCTTGGCCATACGAAGATTCTCAGTAAGCCAGAAAGCAGGCAAAAATAAAATACAAGTGGGGGTACCACTTTGAAGTTCCCATGCTTACTTGTTATGTCATAGATTTGATGGTGTGTGCTAGGGACTGCATAATCCTTTACTGGTAAAAATGAATTGCATCATGTTCTAAATGATCGATAGACTACACATGGCAACTTTCGGGAAATTTATTGAGTTAATGTGGCAAAAACACAAAATAGCATTACTTGAAAATCTGCAACACCACACGCTGAGCAGGTGGCTATTGCTCTAGCACTCATTGATTCAGGCAGAGTTTTAGTCTTTAGTGACTCGCGATCTGCGATTAAAGTCTTCGTGAGGGCAGTTGTTGCAGAACTGGCTTACAGACTGCTGCAGGGTAGGGACATCACTTCGCATGCAGTTACTTGGTTTTCGGCGCACATGGGGTCTGTGGAGGGAGCCCCGCGTAACCTCAACGAGGTGGCACACAGGGAGGCACGAGGATTAGTGTGTCGTGCACTCCCTGAGGAGGCCGGGTCTTCCGCTCCTGAGTTTAGGGACCAGCTGTTAACTTACAACGAGATCACCAAGCACTACAGTAGAACCCCGCTGTTACGTTCCTCACTGCTGCGTTTTCCCGGCTGTTACGTCGTTTTCCGCCGGTTCTGGCATAGCTCCCATAGGATACAATGTATTGGGAACCCCGCTGTTACGTCGTAACTGTCGGACCGTTCCCGTATGATACGTCGCGAAGTGCGCTCGGAGCCGACCGAGTGACTACCAAAGAGAGCCGCCATGGTGCATTTTCACGCAGCTTGGCCTCGTTTGACCGTAATATTAGCCGCATGAGAGGCGCAAGCAACAGAATCTTTCAATTGATGCAAACAAAAGCATGGCCTTCGAGATTCAAATTGCAAAGATGGCGTCTATGACGTAACTGCCCGCGAAAGCAAGGCCTTCGAGATTGGCATTTACTATTGACAAAAGCATAGCCTTTGAGATTTGTATTGCACAAACATGGCGTGTATGACGTAATTGCTTGCGAAAGCAAGGCCTTCGAGATTGGCATTCACTTCTGCCATCGCGTCGGCGTAGACTCATCATCATCGTTATTTGTCGGGGAGCGGGAGGAGTTCGAGCTGGTTGGAGCTCGCACGGTCGTGCGTGCGGTTCGCGGTCGGACTCGCCGCGCCGGTCGTGATTGCGTGTGCTTAGTTCTTTCATGCCTACAGCTGTTGGTGTTAAAAAAATCACATACGTTGATTACATTTCTGTGGATGAGGCCGTCCTAAGCTCCGCGTTTCTATCCATCGACTAGATCGCGACTGAGCGCGCCAATTTTCGTGCTGCTCGTAAGAATTGAAATAAAATTCTGTACCACTAAATATTTTGCCGTTTTTCCTGTTTTTCGGCTCTTACGTTTCCCGTCTCTTACGTTTATTTCCTACGGTCCCTTCAAAAACGTATCAGCGGGGTTCTACTGTATTACCTAGGGATCAGGGCATTCCCCTTGCCACATTCTAGATTAAACAGGCCACAGGCGGTTAGGTTAAGGCTTCTGCAGGCACGGACATACCCTAACCCGGTCGTCATGAATAAAATTAATCCGGACTGCGGGGTTTCAGTCTATTGTAGTAGGTGTGGGGGTTTGCTCGATTTAGACCACACGCTCTGGCGCTGCTCGGCATTGGCTGGTGATGGTTCTCAAGGTGAACAGTGGTGGCAGCGAGTGCTGCACAGTGACGTGCTGGCGAACCAACTCAGGGCTGTCCAGAGGGTCCGTGTGGCGGCAGAGGGCCTTGGCCTCTCTGTCTCGACGTAGGAGCGGCCTGCATCAGTCCCGGACTGAATCCTCAAGACACCAATAAAGTTATTCATACCATACTGATTTTCTAGTGTTGCCGTTTCGACGTAAAATTCAAAAACAAAGCTTTGACCACTATTTTCTCTCCTGATAACAAACCTATATATGTGAGATTAATGACCACATAGTTGTGAAGAAATAACTTATCACTCTGAACTTAGTGTCCCTATGATGAAGATTGAGCTTTGAAAAATATTCTATCAGTTGAAAACCAAATAAGAGTTTCTCTTTTCACTGCAGAGTTTACTCTATCACACAAATCTGTATACAGAGACTGCTCAGAGCAAGTGTGAAGCTTAGTAAGTGCTGATAAGCTGTTAACTTACAATGAGATCACCAAGCACTATTACCTAGGGATCAGGGCATTCCCCTTGCCACATTCTAGATTAAACAGGCCACAGGTGGTTACGTTAAGGCTTCTGCAGGCACGGACATACCCTAACCCCGTCGTCATGAATAAAATTAATCCGGACTGCGGGGTTTCAGTCTATTGTAGTAAGCCAATTTTTGCATGGCGCACCTACTGATATCGACACTATCGTGATGTCAGGCTACGGTATCAATTCTGGTGACTTCGTGCACCAGTGTGGCTAGTTGTGATGACGTCAGGTACCAAAACATACAAAATAGCCACTTGCGCGCCACCAACAGAAGCATGGAGTGGAGCAGCCGTGAAAACGCCACGATATGTTGCGTGAGCACGTGATGAGAAGCTCATACCATGTTGCGACATCAGTATACAGTAGGAACCGAAACTAACTTTTAAAAGCGTGTTGTCATTAATTTTTGAGGGCACACTCATGTTCAACAGTGTATTTTCTTGGCTGGTGTGTGTTTCGCCTTTCATTTGACATGAAATAACAAATGAAAATTTTTGTGTCAGTGCCCCTTTAAGTAATCTGCTTTGCATATTTCAATCCGTGAGTTCAGCTATGCCTTCTTGCTCTTTTCACTGTCTAGGCTACTGCTTCAAAAGAAATACCTGGAGCAGAAACAGATAGAAGAGCTTGCAATGATTACTGCCCGGGACGCCAAGGAAATGACTTACAAAATGTTCGAGGAGAAGTTTGTATTGGCACAGGTATGCAAGTGGTTTCTCCTAAATGAGCGTGTTTCACATAACCATGTACATGTTTCAGACCAACGTAACCAGGACATAAAGCTGAGCCGAGAAACCCTTTATGTTTGCATACGGGCATGTGCACCCGAACTTCAGTCATAATTTTTTAACAAGAACGAGAACCAAGGGGCTAGATTTATTTTTTGTCACAACTGTGTGAAATTGATAGACTATGAAACTGAGAATATGAAACTGAGAATTTTAGTCGAAATTTAGAAATAATAAAGAAAAGGATATAAAAGTGCATAAAAAGACAGCTTAATGCCATTGGGAGCTGAACCCACCTATTCTACATTACCTGTGTGATGCTGTACCATTCGAGCTACGGCGATGGCTTCCTTCCCAGCCGCTTTCTTAAAGGGACACTAAAGGCAAATATTAAGTCGACGTTGATAGTTGAAATAGTGTTCCAGAAACCTTTAGTGCTTGTTTTGTGCCAAGGAAGTGCTTGTTTTGAAAGAAAATCACGTTTTAGTGGTCCGCACGGCGTTAGCGCACTGCAGATCACCCACCTGAACGGGCCTTCTGACGTAGCAGTTGGTGTACCCAACGTTGCCTGCCTTTACAGCCCTGCCGCCGACGCTACAGTTTCTTGCGCAACAGTGGCTACCAACCTTGCCAAGACGCAGCTGCGGGCCACTCAGAAACTGTATAGTTCACTATAACGGAGCTTAGCTTTGCCAGCAGCAGAAGTAGAGTTTCAACAGTGCGAAAATAATGAGAGCCAAGCACACACAGCAGTACGCAATACCGAAACTACCACTGAGACGCGTTCGCATGAGCGAAGCCCAGCTCGGTGAAAATGGAACTTTTGAACCACTCATGCCGTTCACCATGGTAACGCCAAGGGGTTCTTCTTTCCAAGAATCAAAAAGAAATGAACAAGCAGCATTTTATTACGTATTGTGATGCATGGAAGGTTCTTTTTTTGTTGCAGCTAGCTTGATTACTAGTGTTTATAATTGTTTTCGGGACTCTTGACGTCACCGGGATCATTTCCAAAATGTCGCACTCGTGGCGCTTGTTGTGTCCTATAGACCTTTTCACAGGATCAGCCTCGAACCAGTCAGCTGCAGGGGTAGAGGGTAGGCTCTCAGTGTTGCCATCATGCTTTGGGCTGCGCCACTGCCGTGTTTGTGTTGCTTCGGGTACGCGTTTGTGTGACTCTGTTGTGCGCCCTTCTTCGATACGAAGTGACTATCATGGCAGAAAATTTACTGCATTCGCATAGCAAGTCATCTGGCCATCACTGTTTCGTGTGCGAGTGAACAAACAAGCAGCAGAAGAGCAATATTTTAGGTGCAATCGTGTGTCCGCAGCACAGTACGCCACGCGATGAGTGCAAGTGTGGCGTGTTCACGCTGCATCGTTTTCCTTCGTCGCTTGAATTGTGCGGTGTGAGCAGTGGGTGGCTTCAGTAAATCGGAAGAACTTCCGCGTGTCGCCATCGTCACGCCTCTCTTCCCGGTATTTCGTTGGCGGCAAGAAAACCGACGAGAACAACGTTCCCGTGCAGCATCCTGGATAGGAAGGTACGCAAGCCACTGATGACTCACCTAAGTAACTCATAAGAATGTTACGGATTCGTACTTCATATCGTCCATAATACAGCGGCCGACACGGCTGCAAACTCCGCCTTGTCCGGTTACGCATGTCCAGCCTGCGCCCGCCGTACTTCACCGGAGGGCCCCGCGGCAACCCACGCGCGATGGGGCCTACTGTTCACGACTTGCGACGGTGTCACATTCCCCTTCACCAGCACGACTTTTTCCTTCACATTGTGCTCCAATGACTCACCCACCCAGCCAGACTGCACGTAGTTGTGCGACTCCAGTACCTCGTAGTTGCACACCTGGCAAAGACCCACACATTCGCTTCAACGATATATTAACAATGTTCACTCGCCGTGTTTCTGGCCACTCACGTGTCCTCGACCTAGTCTTCGACGTCGTTGGGGTGAATGTAGGTCAAGGTATCTGTGAAGAAGAATTGTGCGGTGTTTACAGTTTACAGCTGACAAACTTATGCGCCGCGAACGAGTATGCGCGGAGGTTGAAACTGATGAATGATCCATAGACGTTTAGTACGCCAATAAAGGAAATCGGTAGACAGCTGCAAGAACATTCTAGTTACCGATTAGTAACATTTCACGCCGTGATCGACCTTCTACTACGCTTGCTGCTACTGAACCGACGATGAAGCACTGCCATTCGCAGACGCGGAGCTCATTCTTGCGTTGCAAGCGCGAATGCGCGCCGCTGAACGGTTCAGGCAGCGACGAATCGGTCAGTGGCAGCGACGATATGAAACAAAACAGTCTAAAGAAACGAAAAATCAGCAAACACAGGCTTTAGCAGAGATCTCACACCAATGGATAGCGTGCCGGCTCGAGTACGCGCAGCCCAAGATGGCGATTTTGCCAATCTTGCACGTTAGGCGGCGCGCATTTCAATATGGCGCCCCCCTGGCGTGAGAATTTGAAAAGGTGTATATTTGCCTTAATTTCTCTATTAGTAGGACACTGCTGTTGATAATACTGACATTTTAGACATTCTCGTACATTGACCTTTCACTCTGACAAATTGTTATTTGCCTTTAGTGTCCCTTTAAGTATCTTTATTCTTCACAAAACATAAGCATGCATTGAATTTATTTGGTAACATACATATTGTAAGAGGAACTGGATGTTCTTTGTGAGAGTGTTGTGATTAGTAACACGTACCCTGTGCATTGGCTGCCCTCTATGCTTTCTGTGCAGGAACTTCCAAGAACTCCAGACTATGCTCCTTCCAGGATGATCTACTTATTTCATGTTGATATACCACAGGTATGGCTTGCTAAATGTGATTTAAGGATGCTAAAGTTGCAGATGGAGTTGTCGTGCTATAAATTTACAATCTTCCAAAGATCTTTGGGTAGGCTTCCTGTGGAGAGCTTAGGCATGCGCTGCTTTTGTGAGATTACAGTGCAAAGCAAAAATGTTGACCATATGCCACTACATGATTGATTACAATTTCACGGCAGCTAAACATGATGAAATGCAGCTGTTGTGGTAGACAAATTAGGAAAAAAACGAACGGTGTCCCTTGTCGCTATTTTTAAAAATTTGATGGTGCTGTCCCTCACCATCAACTTTGCTTACAAATCCTTTAGCAACGCTGTACTTGGTGCTGTCCAAAGGAGTTAGGCCAGATACACTTTAACACACTTCAAAGCATGGCGATGGTAAGCCAATGTGGTATCTCTATTACCTTCTTGGGATCACGGCAATGTTTTCAAATAGAAAAGAAAAAATCAGAACAATGTACTTGCAGTAAGGTGCACACAGACACAACCACTGAGCTTCAACTGCTGGGGGGTAATTGTCAACATGCAAGCACGTGATGCACGGCCATCATGGCCACTGACGTTGACCAAGTTACATTGGCCTGCGTGACGTGTTGGTGCACTGTCACGTGGTCTGCTGTGTAGGCCCAGCGTCCTTGATGTGCACTTCAATGCCTGTCTAGTGATTAATGCCAGTCTGCCTGAGACTCGCCATAACTGAAATGTTGAAGTTGGAGGCAGTAAGGAACATTTGCTTTGGGAGACACATGCACGCTTTCCGCTTCCAGTGCCCCTTTAGTGCCATCATGATGGATAGCGCTCAAAGTGATTGAGTAAACTTTGTTCTTATGCCTTTAGTTGCATTACTGCACGCTTTAGTTGGCGAACCGATGTTTGCTGCAATTTGCACTGCCTATGATACCATGAGCCTTACTTCGTGCGATAGTAAAATACAGTAATACATATCTGTACTCTTCTTTTCAGGCAAAGCGAAAAGATTTTAGCGACTTTGGATTGTACATTTTTATTGCGATAGCAATTATATGGACAGTCTCGGCTGGAAAATGTCCGTCCCCGTCGCCGTCATTCACCGTATATGTATAAGTATGTATATATATATGGAAAGGCCATAAAGAAAAATAACTAAGAAATTCTTTCCGACGCGCGGAATCGAACGGGCGACCTCTCGCTTTGCAGCCCGCCGCGTTAGACGTTAGGCCACGATGGCACCGTCTCTCAGCCTGCTAACGGCAAGCTATTTATATACACCATGTAATTCAGCGTGCTTTCTTAGTGGCCACATAGATGGCGCGACGTGCGCGCGTGTTGCGCGCTTTAAAGATCGTCACCCCGCCCCTGCAAACGCTGTTGCTGTTCGCTCTACAGGGCGTCGTCGCTTTCGTGCGCTTATCTCAAGGAAAGAAGGGGCGGCCGGTGGGGTGCTTTGCTTCGCTGACTGCAGCGGCCGCGTTTGCGAAATGAGCGCGCTGTTCAAACAGAAAGAAGTAACAAATGTGACAATTAGTTCGCGCTCGTCTTGTGTGTACCTGTTCGTTTGTTTCGTGCGTCCTGCTTTATGTTTGAGCAGTGCGCTTCAAGTGTCGAGCTGTGACGCATTAGTTCGCGCTCGTCCTGTGTGCGTTCTTTTCGTGCGTCCTTTGGGCTCGAGCGATGCGCTGGCAATTTCGAGCTGCTTTCCGTTCTTCGCATTATTTCTCAGATTGTACAGTTTTGTCGCATTTTTTCACAAAACACATGAGCGTTCTACTGTATTGTTTTAGCAGCTGCACTATCCTTTGCTGCAGCATTTGCAGTGTTCTATCTGTGGTATTGGCTGAGAGGTAGAATTTGCGACTCACAGACTGTGCATCTAGAGCTCAAAACTGGGCAAGGCACTCTTACTTCATTAATTATCAAAATTCTAGCAATGCATTCTGGGATTCCTGCAGTACACATGAAAACAACTAAGGGTGTAAGCCTTAACTGCTTTGACTGTTAAAATTGTAGTATGACAACTGCATCTATTTCTCATTAAATGGACTTGTGTCTCTTTCAAGGTAATCCGGAAGATGTGATGCCGATAAATACATCTGACTGTGCCACTATACATTGGTGATGCACGTGGCGATACAGTGGCTGTACAGATACAGTGGCGAAGCTCGTGGCGATGCAACTAACAGGGCTTTCTGCAAAAGTTTGTTGACTACTCTGCTGAACCATAAATCTCCCATGCTCTCAGAACACAACACATTGCACGCTGTCTGAGTGTCATCTGGTGTCATTCAGGAGCTGGAATAAGAGAGAAAAGAAACATTTAGCGGGATTTCAGTTGCATTTTCTGGGACTACTGGGTACTGGTGTGATCATAAGAAATGACAGGAGACGGGGATGAAGCTGTAATGTTGATGGCATCACCTCTTCATTGAGATTGGTCTTTCTTTAATACAATGAGTCCAAGGGCTGTAGTAAGTTTTCCAAACAGTCTTAGCTTGGTGAGCCACTCCTTGTGTGTGGAGTCGTTTAGTATCCTAGGTACAGATAGGTGGTTGTGTTGACTGCCTGGGCATACCCCATAGTGTACTATTTGATGGAGCCAAATATGCTATGGGGCCTGCCTCTTTGTGTATTTGGCGGAGCTGCCTTTTCCAGCTGGGTAGTGGAGGATATTTTGCATGTGTAAACGGAGTGTGGGCTTGATGCCATGTGGCAGTGGCCTTATGTGTTGTGGAATCTGACAGTTGCCACGATAAACTGTCCTCTATGTTCAAATGTTGAAGAATTCGTGGCTTTGCATCCCACTGTTCTTGGTAATTGCAGGGATTATTACACTTCATGAATGTGCCAGCAGACTGTTGCAAGCCTTCTATATTATACAGCACACCTTGCTCGATATCATCATGATGAAGCTGCTTTTTGTTGTTTAGAATTGTCCACTCAGTCGCAGCATGAGGGCATGCACCAGTTATTCATAGCTAAGTAATGTTAGCTCTCTCCTAATAACATTAAAGTGATGTTTTAATGTACCTTGTATGCATTCTTATGATACTCTGTCACGTTGACTGCACACGTCTGTCGTTTCTGGCACAGCTGAGTCGTCAGGTGCTGGAATGGTGTTACAAGGCAATGTCCAACATGATGGTGCGGAGGATGCATGTTACAGAGGAGCAGAAACGACTTCTAGACAAGAAGCAGCGGGTGGACCTCATTTTGTTGACCATGCGTCCAGAGAACTCCAGTCCTGAGCAGATTGCAGAGGTAATGGAATGCTTTGACCTGTCAGCAACTGTAACATCAATAGCAGCGCAGTGCCAGGCTTGAAGTAAGCCATTTAGTAACACCATGGGAATAGAAATGGGTGATATTGCAGTGACTTAGCTCAGTAAAGCGGTGACTTAGCTCAGTAAAGTGTTTCCAAGACCACACCATGAAAGTGGCTCTTGAAGTTGCGCCATAGGTCAACTGCAATAAAATTTCACTTTGCCTAAATTATATCAATACTAAGTAGCTACACACTATTGAAGCAACCTTGGCAAAGCTTCAGGGCTTGTAACTGTCTAAATTTTTTGTTAGCTGTCTTTATAAAATGCTCAACTCTTCCGTTACCATGCCTGTTCAAATCAGTCACCGTTGATCGATGGTTTCACTTGCTAATTTTGGCACGTGATTGGTTTCTTGTGCACCTAGCTCCTCCTGGCAGTTAGCCCACTGCACTTTCAGAATCAGTTTGAATTTTCCTGCTTTGTCGACATAGTGATTTTTTACAGACCTTCTTGCGAACCAACGTGTGTGTGTTTGTTGGGAAAGTGGGCATGGCTGACGCACTTGTGAGAAATGCGTGCCGCTCTCGTTGTTATGCTTCAGTAACATCATGGCTTTGTAATCAAATGAACCCTTGCAAGTCAGATATCAAATTATGGTGCCAGCTTCGCAATCTGACAACGTTGAGCACTAATCATTGCCTGAAATTTATGCCAGCTATTCACTTTTGTTCGGAGTCAGATTTATTCAACCAAAACTTATTTCCGAAGGCCCGCCGCATGTATAATGTGTTTCCAGCAGTTTTGGTTTTACTTCTCTTGTTAAATCCTACAGAGGGCCACATACAATTTTGCTAGTCGCTGCCATGGCGTCGTCATCACGCGTGCCTGCGCCACGAGAAACGTGCACCATGAGAAACTATCTTGCAACTGCACCTGAGTAGAGTGACGAGGACACAAACTTTGAGTCTGAAGATGACAGCAGCTCAGCTTCAAGCTCTGACGGCTACAATGTTTTGCATCAGCCCGGGACACCCGCAGCTGTTCATAGCGGTTGGTTTCGTTTATGTCCTCAAGTGGTCTCCTCCACTGCATAGGTGCCGACCTTTGTACGCAATCTTGGAGCTACTCTGGTCAGGCCCGTAGCCAGGAATTTTTTTTGGGGGGTGGGGCACTTGCTGGAAACCTTGACTATTTGAGAAAAACTAGGGGTGTGCAAATACTCGAAATTTCGAATATTTTTCGAATAGTGTTTGCTATTCGATTCGATTCGCACTGAAATTTTACTATTCGAAAAATTCGAACTTCCCAAAGACAAATACAGGGTGTGTTCAGATAAGGACAGACCAAGGGGGGTCCCGAGTATTTTTTGTTTTGCACGAAATTTTTATATGAGCTGGGCAAATGTCTCTATAGAAAGGAATGAACCTTCGTTTTGCGGAAATTATCACGGATTTCTAGGAAAAAATTCCCGTTTCACAACAGGTGGAAAAAGGCAATTCTGCAACTTTCAGATTTCACAACTTTGGAGGCCTATCACAAAAAACTTAACGCATTGTGGATATTAGTGTTAATGTTTCGTAAATCTTCAGCAATTGTACTATCGGCCTACGGAAATTTAAATTTGTGTGACTGACGGTACATTTTTGAAAAATTGCCAAACTTTGTTTTTTGAGCGGCTGCCTCTGGCTGACCCCAAATTCAAGGGTCTTTTTTCGCAGTTTTCGCTAAAGCGCTGAAGCTGAAAATATCTCTCGCAAGTCTACGAAAGGTTTTTCGCTAATTAAGCAAAACGTTATGCAACTACACTGCATATTTATTTCGTTATAAAATCCCAAAAATGCCATAATTCCAAAACTAGCGAAAATTGCAACATTTTAGGGTCGTTTTAAAAAAAATAATCATCACCGATTTTTATGAAAATGATGGACTATACCCGGCCATGACTGCTAAATATTGTGCTGCAAAAATATATTGCATTATTTTGTTTGAAGTGAGAAAATTGAGCTTATTTTAATACCCATGTATAGTCTTAACATCAATGTGCGGCGTTCTAATGATAAAATAAATTTAATAGACATATTTAGTTCGTAGCTCGCTTTTTTGGTTTTAATAATGACGATGGACCCAGCTTGTGTCTTTTTGACTGTTTTGAGACACAGAAAAGCTGAGCTTGAATTTTTCAGAGCTCCTCTGTCTGTATCCATACTACGGCACATTGAGGCAGCAGGCACGCGAGAGCGCGTACAGCAAGACCAGAGCGTAATTGAATGCCACCCGCAAGAGAGGGAAACAAAAGTACGTATAACAGCCAAGCACTCCGAGAACCTGTGACGGAGAACACATGACCGTCGTGAAATGCGAGACGCACCGCGGTGCGCCTGCAACGGTCGGACCCAGACAGGAGAGAGCGTTCCCCTCACCCCTGAAAAGCAGTTTTTGGGTGTAGACCATATGTCAGTCTGGATAGTGAACTCTAACAAAGAAGTCGTGTTGTTTTCTACGTGTGTCAATGATACAGTTTTTTCATCGCATTGTCGTTACTCTCGTGTCATCCTCTATTATTAATAATAAGTTATTTCGTAAGCAGATAAGATAGAGATTGCGGAGTAAGTAAGAAGCCCACTGCAAGCAGCTCTCTTCACGTAAACCTTGGTGTCAAGACATCAGCTGCGATCCGGCTACTGAACTTTCATTATTGCACTAAGAACTTCCTTGGACGCTACCTTAACCCAAAGTGATTGTACCTTATACTCACTGTAACCTACTGTGTCACCGAGAGACCTCACTGTGGCACAGTTCTGATGTCGAAGTTTCCTGAACGAAATTGCTGCGCCGACAACTTAAAGAGACACAAGCGGAAGATCAGGTTTCAAAGGAATTTCCGCAGTGTCAAAGACTTGGGAATTGACAATCTAAAGAAAGTGTTGGAAGCTGACACAGCGCTCAGAGTGCATGAATCGCACTTTGTGTGCCAGAATTGCTTTAGGAACTTTAAGGAAGACATTGAGCATATGGAAGAGGAATCCAGTCAGTCCAATGAGGGTTTCCAGACTACAGAGGAAGTTATGGAAAGCATTAAGGCAGTCGTTGGTGCCCCATCAGCAGTGTCGCCACTAAAGCCTCCTCGGAGTGTAAAGAAAGGGAAGAGACTCTCGTACGCAAAGCGCAAGGCAAATGAAATTACTAGAGCTGCTGTAAGAAACATTCGATGCGGAATTCGCACAGCATACGGTATTAAAGACATTCCATCACAATTCACTTGCTGCGCCTGTGCCAGCTGGAAGAAAAACCTACACACAGCGTACATCAAGTGCACATCTTTTCGAGAGCGCTGCCGTCTGCTATCCTTGATACATCTGAGCCTAACAATAAAAGAGGTGCAACGCTTCATTCCAGAGGCAACGAAGCACGCGATTCTAAAGGCCAGGAAGATAGCTGCAGAACAAGGTGTGTGGAGCCTTTTGGAGCCGTACTGCAAAGAAAAATTGAGTGAAACAGACACCAACAAAATCCTTGAATACTACACAAAAGATGAGCTGGACTGTTCAAGACAGAGTCCAAACAAGAAAGATGTGGTGCGCGTGCGCATCGATGGAAAAGCCGAATTCATTTCGAACCGTTTCATGACGCGGTCGCTACGAGAGACATACTCAGTCTACAAACTTGCTAATCCGTTGTCAGCGGTTGGTCTGACCAAATTCATATCTTTGCGCCCAGAATGGGTCAAATGCTCACCGCATCGGGAGAGGTGTGTATGGGCATATTGTGCAAATTTCGAACTATGCCTTATTGGGATCAAAAATGCGTCGGGGTCTTTGATGTCGACTGATGATGTGCAGGCGCTCTGTGTGTGCACGCAGCCTAGCACCAAATGCTTCTTAGGCGAGTGCGAACAATGTCCTGTGAAGAATGGTCTCAGCCTGGGAACTCTTGGCATAGCACCGGACGAAGAAATCGTATTTGCTACTTAATTGGGAATCAGGTGAACTAATAGAGAAGACCATGATGCCTCCAGCATTCCTAAAGGAATTTCAAAATGTGACCATAAAATGGATCCCTCATAACTACCTCACGCGCACGCAAGCAAATACCATACACGAGGAAAAACAGTGTTGTGAAAAGGGTTCCATTGTTTTCCACTTTGATTTTGCCGAAAATTGGTCCATCGTACTCCCAGATGAAGTACAACCTTACCATTGGCAAAGTACGCAAGTTAGCATCTTTACTTGCGTTGTATCGACAAGAAAGTCGACATGGAACTACGCAATAATTAGCGATGTCGTTTGCCACGACTCTGCATATGCTTGCTAGGCCCTGAGAAAAATCAAGGATCACATTGAAGATTATGCTCCAATTTACACGAAACTAACACTTGTGAGTGATGGAGCAGCTGCCCATTTTACGAACCGCTTCCAACTGCACGAATTGCAATGCAGTCAGCTTCAGACAACCAAGTGGCTTTTTTTCGGCAACGGGGCACGGCAAATATGCCTGCGACGGCGTCGGTGGCCTTGTGAAACAACAAGCCACACTACATAAGCTGCGTTCACCCGCCACCGAGGTCATTCAGTGCGCAAGTGATTTTGTTACTATTGTAGCCAGTAAACTTAAAAAGGTTTTCTTACTGCATATGGAGAAGAGTGAAGTGGAAGCCTTCAGAGAACTGAAGGAGGAATGGAAACTTGCCAGACGGGTTCAAGGTATTCAGGCAACCCACATGTGCAAACACATGAAATCGGACCAAGGGAATTTCCTGTACGTAGCGCGGTGCGCAGACACAGAGTGGAAGGAGTTGTAAATCTGCAGTGTGCAAAATTTGATTGCCCGAATGGATATTACTCGTTCTAGGTGACGTGAATAAACTATTTAATGCGCAACATGAACGTGCTTCTTGTAGATTCATAACTCCCTCATTCCCACCATCTCAACCCGTTTCTGCGAATGATAAATTCATCGAAATATTAAGACCGCAACGGTCTTAATATTCCCATACAATGGTAATGCTCGAGCCACCTATACATTATTGTAACCAACTCTAGTCCATAAATTTCGTTGCTTGATGGAAGAAAATCAGGGTAAGTACGCAGTTGAAGATGGTAACACGAAGGCTTTTATTATTAATAAAGTATAGGAAGATATTTTTGCAGGATTTTCATCGAAATATGGCCCTCAAGTAGTCTTAGGGCAAGTTATGATCATTTTCCTTAAAGAAACAAACGCGAACCTCACATTTCGGGCCCCCTTTCTCTACCACCCAGCAGCGAGCAATCGGGTCTAGGCACACTAACGCAACAATAACATTTTCCCGTACTGTTAGGGAAATACTAGTTAAATCTCTTTTGCGTTAGACAGGTGGTATGATGTGAACTAAAATGGTTGACGTGCAGAAAAATTTGCACTCTACACCACGAGCTCTCATTTGTACGCGCTCTCGGGCGCCGGCTGCCTCAATGTACTGGTAGGGACACAGACAGAGGAGCTCTGAAAATTCAAACTCAGCTTTTCTGTGACTCAAAGCGGTCAAAAAGACACAAGCTGGGTCAATCGTCATTATTAAAACCAGAAAAGCGAGCTACGAACTAAATATGTCTATTAAATTTATTTTATTATAAGAACGCCACACATTGATGTTAAGACCATACATGGGTATTAAAATAAGCTCAATTTTCTCACTTCAAACAAAATAATGCAACATATTTTTGCAGCACAATATTTAGCAGCCATGGCCGGGTATAGTCCATCATTTTCATAAAAATCGGTGATGATTATTTTTTTTAAAACGACCCTAAAATGTTGCAATTTTCGCTAGTTTTGGGATTATGGCATTTTGGGATTTTATAACGAAATAAATATGCAGTGTAGTCGCATAACGTTTTGCTTAATTAGCGAAAAACCTTTCGTAGACTTGCGAGAAATATTTTCAGCTTCAGCGCTTTAGCGAAAACTGCGAAAAAAGACCCTTGAATTTGGGGTCAGCCAGAGGCAGCCGCTCAAAAATCAAATTTTGGCAATTTTTCAAAAATGTACTATCAGTCACACAAATTTAAATTTCCGTAGGCCGATCGTACTATTGCTGAAGATTTACGAAAAATTAACACTGATGTCCACAATGCGTTAAGCTTTTAGTGATAGGCCTCCAAAGTTGTGAAATCTGAAAGTTGCAGAATTGCCTTTTTCCACCTGTTGTGAAACGCGAATTTTTTCCTAGAAATCCGTGACAATTTCCGCAAAACGAAGGTTCATTCCTTTCTATAGAGACATTTGCCCAGCTCATATAAAAATTTCGTGCAAAACAAAAAATAGTCGGGACCCCCCTAGGTCTGTCCTTATCTGAACACACCCTACAGTCAACGTCCCATTGAAAGTGACCCCTTCAGATTTTGAATATGCTTCACCTCGATACACTCTCGTATTGCGGCAAAGCTGCCTTTCAAGCTGCGCTACGGTCTCAATAAAACGCTAGTTCCAATGTGGACATGAAAGATGTGGCAGAGGCGGGGGTTCAATTAATGCTGTTTTGGACCTAAAACTTGGGCAGGAAGTCCAAAAAATCGGACGATGAAGCTTTTTAGCATCCAAAATTTCAGATGTTTTTATGTATCGACGTCTACAAGGCAGATTTGGAACTCCAGACTTGAAGGGAGCAGAGTTGCCACATCAGTTGGGCTTCCGAAGAAGTTGAAAGAGGAGGGGAGGCTGAGGAAATGGCATCCTTGCCTATCACATGTAAAGTGTTGTCGGCAACACTTTGGTTGCACCAAATCATGTACATAAATACAATTCGGCCTCTACATTGCCTCATTCTTGATAAGACAACTATGAAACGCCACCCTGCCAGTGCTTCATCTACCTAACGAAAAGAAACACTTTCATGTTGCTATCTCTAAGAATATGCTTAGGAATACTCTCCAACTTTCTTTTCTGCAATTCCGCTTCGAAGTATTAGAAAAATATTTGATTCGATTCGCACTCACACTTCAATATTCGAATTCGCTTCGCACCCAAAATTTTGCTATTTGCACAGCTCTAAGCAAAACACCTATTTTTATTTCAAATTTCAGGGGGGTGGGGGCTGCCACCGGCTGCAGAGCTTCTCTTCATGCTAAGAAGGTCGCCCGGAGCACATCTTGGTCCTGCACTGCAGAGCGGCATGAGATGTTTTACGACTGTGGACTATTTCATTACTTTTTTTTTTCACTGCAGAGGTGACCAATACCATCTACAAAATACAAATAAATATGCTTGAATGCATATTTTATAATGCTAACCTATGTGGGGAGAGGTGTCTCATGGAAAGTGATGACACCAGACGAGCTGGTGAAGTTCAGTTTATCTCCAAAATGTATATTCTGAATTTTCTTTGCTTTGAATGTTTTTGTATATATGGTATAGTGTTTTTTATTGTTTTTATCAACTGACAATAAAAAAGTACACACTTTCAAACTTTTATATGTTCCATAATATTTTTCGTGCACTGCAACTTATATTTTTTGGGAAGAGCATTTCATTATGCACAGTTTGATAAGCTGAAATGTGTGCTGGAGCATCCTTTATACTGGCAAAATATTTCTTCCTGACACCTATGAAAAATGACTACTTTCTCATAGTAACAGGTGGTAGCAGGCGTACGTTCACCCGATGGTTAGTAAACGCAACACAAATCTCAAACAGTGGCCTCCAGAAAGTTCACTGTGCCCAAGTGTCACCTATTCATAGAGGCACATGTTGCTTCCCAGAGCTGGAGTGTTTCTTTTTTTGTCATTTTGATCTCAAAAGCAAATTTGTCAATAGTGTTTTTTTTGTTAGTCGAGACTCTGGGGAATAGACGGTTCATACTTTTTAATGGTAAATCATAGAACGACGGTGATTAGTATCTGAATATCCCTTTCAAGCTATATTGCAAGTTCCCTCATATGTACAGGAATATTTGGCTCAGGTATTCATGAGAACAAGATCACAATGACAATGTGTGTAAGAGCGGGCAAAAGACACGTCCACGTCATCTCTTTTTTGGGCTTTATGCCTTAGCATCGTGAGGCACTAACTAGTGCAAATCAACACCCGTCTAAGTGGGGTTTGTTTCTTACGTTCATGAAATACAAGCTTTCTTTTTAAAGACATTTCTTTTTGCAGCACATCTGAAATAATTTAGATTGGGCAGGTTGGCCGGAATCTGACTTTCATTGCCTACAGTGATGCTTTTACGTTGTCTGTTACCAGTTCATAATGCTCACATTTATGATGGGACCTTTTTTCTTTTTTCTTTCAACAGGTCAAAGAAATGGTCACTCCCCCGGAAAGGAGACAGCTGGCCTACGTCAGGCATGTCACCTCTAATATAGGGCTCGGCGAAGTGCAGCTGGATAAAACCATGCTTGTACTACAGCTCTACATTAACTCACTGTCGAAATAAATTATACGAACATTGCATTGACCCACGGTTGCCCAGCGCCTGCTTTGTTTGTTTGATTAAAGATAGCATTTAAAACTACTTTATTTACCTTTCGTATCAAGACTTGCTAATACCATGATCATCATGATATATATACATCATGTTTCTTTGGCAGAAGCTCACCAAAAGGAGAAAATGAGTGGTTCCTGCGTGGGATTTGACCTAAGGTATGCCATACGCTATGCTATTGGAAGATAATGTACACGGGTCAGGGTGCAAACACTGGTAGCAGGTATTCCAGCCAACATTAAGTGAAAGTAATGAATGCGAGTCCTCTACATAGTAAGAAAAGCAAGGAACAGGCAACCGGTGCTCAGTTAGAGCAACAGAATGGCTACCAAGAGATGGGAAATGCAGGAGAGGACAGCGGTGCATTATATCTAAGTGATGAAGTTGAGAAGCTTGCAGGGGTTAATTGAATCAACTTGCACAAGAGGGCCTGTCTACACTTGCATTACCAATCCATACTTATTTTATAAAAATGTTCCTTGAAGTGCTAATTATAGTAAAAGGGCATGGCATTTAAGAGAATTGCTGTTATGGTCAGTATGACAACGTACGAATGAAGTGTGCTGTACAGGTGCTACAACCAAATTTTTTTGTCAAAAACAAGAATTTTCAGCTAACTCGGATGCCTACTTGCCTGCATAGACCTGAGAACATTTAACTGCTAAAGCGATATAATTGAATTCAAAATATACAATAGGTATTACCATAGCGGACTGATTTAAAAAATTTTTGTAATGCACATTCTTGATTCTTCAATGAATGTCATGAATGGCAACTTGCTTCTGGTTCTGCAAAGAACGTGCCAGAGATGAGCAATTGCATTGCTTCAGTG
Organism: Rhipicephalus sanguineus; assembly: GCF_013339695.2. Lineage (NCBI taxonomy): Eukaryota > Metazoa > Arthropoda > Arachnida > Ixodida > Ixodidae > Rhipicephalus > Rhipicephalus sanguineus. Next base: position 34,242,468 of record NC_051177.1, read on the forward strand.
CCAATCACACAGTCCTTAATATACATCTTGAGACGAGTTCTGCCAGAACCTTTCCAAATCTGGGGCAAAGAAACTGCTCCCAGGATAGACTGGATAAGTATTTGTATTTTCCCCAGATGATTGAAGACTGGAATAATTTATCAACAGAACAGCTGCACTGCAACGATGCCAACTTGCTCTTTGGAATGGTTGCCCTCAATAAATAAAAAGTTTTTTTTTTTAATGAACAGCGGCACATACTCGGTGATGCAAGTTGGTCCAACGACTCTGTTCTGAACTATGCTCCTTCATTACACCCAGTACACAAGTTGCCATGAGTGGTGGAGAGATAAACATAAACAGATAGGTACTGTAAAATGCGTAAAATATCATAAAAACTCTCACTGCAATAGAATATGTTCTAACATAAGATTGGCCAAAGGGCCACGAGATGTTGCTGCCAGTTTTGCTGTTCCTGTAACTCGGCAATCCGCACACAGCAGCATTTTTGCAGACAAGGCAATAGTGATCTTCATCATGAACTGGAAGGCATTGAGTTTTCTAAAATTAACTAGAGGGGACTCTGGCGTTGCGATCGTTCAGCCACCATGGGAATGATGGGTAGTACACGGATTTGCCTAGTCTTCGTACTTGCGGGCTTCGAACGCACTTGTGGCTTTGTTTATTGCTGTGTTTTGATTTTCTTTCGGATAAAAGAATGGATCGTTGTGGACTTCGTGATCAGATTCGAATTGGTGAGCCTAAAAAGGATAAAGTGGTGAAGTGGAACTGCTGACTTTTGCTAAACTTCGTCTTGCTACAAAGCAGATGCAGGCGACGCGTAGACAAATCTGTGTACTACCCATTATTCCCATGCTGGCTGAAGTGCCATGGGTTGCAACTCCCATAGACACTAGCACCAGAGTTCCCTCTAGTAAGTATTGTAGGAAACTTTATGCTGGAAGGCACTTTCTGCATCCCCTTCTGCATCGCTCCCACAACACGTGCCCCGATTTCTCCGGCGTGGCCTGTAATAACTCTGATGGGCGAGAGAGCGAGTACAGAGAGAGAGAAAGAGAAATTCTTGGTGAAAAAAAAATTTTTCATGAGGCAGGACTTGAACCAGGGTTACACAATTCGAAGGCAATCGTCTTCACCACTCAGTCATCCAGGCACGCTAGCAGAGCGTAACATAGCCTTGTATAGTATAGTATAGCAAGTGGTGGGAAAGGGAAGTCAGGGCAAGGAGGAGAGTTGTGAGGGTGAGGAGGAGCGGAGAGAGTAAAGCATAGCATAGAAAGAATGAGAAAAAGAGAAATAGTCAGAAAGAAATAGAAAAAGAAAGAAAGAGGAAGCAAGCGAGAAAGAGAGAGGAGTAAAGGGAAGACGGATAGATAAAGAGACAGAAATAGAGAAAAAAAGGCAGAAAAAACAGAGAGAAAACGACAGGAAGAAAGAAAGAGAAAGCTAAAGAGAAACAAAGAAGGCCACCCAGCACCGCAGTTCCTTCAGACTTGGCACCACTAGTACAAAGCTGCCGCAATTTTTTTTATTGCGATTTATGATAGTGCAGTATTTGACCCTTGCCTATTAAATCTAATTAAAGGCTCAAATAAGACTAAAACTGTGCTGCCGAGTTCATTCTGGTTGATTATTCCTGCAAGCTTATTATCACAGCGCTGAAATTGCAGCTTTTTTTTTTTTTTTTTTTTTTTCCCCGCTGTAGCTGATGGTCTTGTACGAGGCCTGCTGGATGTAGTTCGTGTCAGTGGCGTTAGCTCTGTGTAAAACGCACAGCTAAAACAATAAATATGCGGTAGCTCTCACATCATCACTGTCTTCTTTCGTCCCGTGTGCTAACACCGCGTTTCGATAGTATTGAAATTCTCAATAGATCTTCGCCACTTCTCTTATATATCATTCTTTCACTGCTACATTTCAATGAAATAGTTATAGCCATCCATGACGTGTACAAACCACTCACCCAAATGCCATTGCTCCTCCAGATGCTCGTGCCATGTTGCAGCAGTTCTTTTATACGTATCGAGCACAACTACATTTTCCTTGCCGGCAGCACTGCTGCAATCACTGACCCTGTTAGCTTCACATCAGCCAGTAGAAATCTGTTGGTGGTAATGCATAGGAACACCTGTGTTACAGAGATTATACCGATGTTATTGTATTGTGTCTGTCCCCGCCCTTCGTGTAATGTCCATCATGGTACATAACACCTGTGTTGTCCTCTGCAAAAGTGTAGTTGTGATAGTCTATACACACTACAGATGTTGCCAACTATGGCACCAGCAGCAGTAAAAGGAACTCCACAACTTGCACTACCAATATGAGGCAAACAAAAAATGAGGGTCGCATATACTTTCATATAGCATAAAATGTTAAAAACATCTGACAGACAGTAGATTTTTGAAAATATGACGATTAACCGGCGATTTTTGCTTTATTTTACAGCAACAGTGACTTTTTTTGTTACATCACTTTAAAAATGCTCATGGTGACATGCATCAGTCATTTTCACTTCCTTGTCTTTTAAAAGCCAAATAAAATTTTTATTCCCTCTCTAGAATCACTAAAAAAATACTCGATACCCGGGTTCGAGATCGGCAAACTAAACGCGCATAATGTTAGTCTACTGCAGTAGAATTGCAGTCTACTCCAGTAACTGTTCTGTCGTACAAGTGAAAATACTGCAATGCCACTGAAAACCCTGTGCGCTTTCCTGGATAAAGTACTCTCACAAATGCCCTGCGAAGGCACAACACTGCAGTACATTTTGTGCGAAATGACAGCACAATATATGCACTGTGCAACAATATCCCATTGCGATAAAATGAAGAGCACAAGAAATGCTATCTTCCGTTAGAGAAATACATCACTATGTTGTATATGCAGATGCTCAAGGTGCCACTGAAGGTACCTTGCTACTTTTGCAAAAATCTTTTAAGCTAAAAATGACATCAGCGCCAACAGTCAGTGAAAAATAATGCTTTGCTGTGCTGCAGTTCTGGCAAACTTAAAAACTTGCCGAGAGTAGCAAGACTGTCACGAACATATTCGAGCTACTTAATGGTAAATGCTTTCGCTACAGCTTTCGTTGACTGGTGACACAAAAGTTAAAAAATTAAAAGAAAAAAAGCACAGTGCTGAAGTGTTTCATCGAAGATTGAGCCATGGCTCAATCATCAACATGTAAACCTTCTTTGAAGTTCATGCACATTTTGTCTTTTCATGCGGCATTCTTTCTTTGTCCATTTTACACCGAGCAAAAGCCACAGTCCAGCCACTTAGGCAGCTGCATGGTACTTGACAAAGGCCACAGCTGCAAGCTCTTTGCAGAACTCCTCAAGGACGATGATGGCTTCCAAGACACCGGATTCAGCTCCCAGCGCGCAGTCGTCGCCACTGTCGTTGAGAAGTGCGTTGCGTGTCAGCATGAGCTTGCGCTTAAGGTTTTCCATGCCATGAACTGCCACCTGAATCTCTTCCACAACCTTGAGGAGGGCGGTGAACAACGATCTCGCCCCGGGAGCCAAAGGCAGCAGTGGGTTCAACAGGTACTCGTGAAGGTTCGGATGTGCAAACAGGGCCAGCCGCGAGATGAGGGAGGTCACCAGCAGGTTCACGTCGTACGGCTGTCTGTGCATGTTTTCAATTCGGTCCAGTAGCATGGACAGAAAGGGACCTTCATAGAAGCCGTGGTGGAGGCTGTCGGCCTCGGGCTGCGAATCCGAGCTCTGGTCATCTTCGGCACTTGGCAGTTCCTCTCTCACTGGCTCGCTCGGCCACTCCCAACCGTCGGTGACTGCAAGCATGTCCTGATACTGCCGGTGTGCGTCGGATATGTACGCATCGTAGCCAGAGTCGGTCTCCTCGCACGACTTTATTTCATCGGGTAAGAGCATTAGGAAACAATTGAGAATGCGATGAATCTGTGCAGGTGCAAACGTGCGGCTAACTGGCGATGATCCGGGCGAGATTTCGAAGTCGCTCATGTTTGCCTTACCGACACGATTGCACAATCCCTCTTGGTCGTCGTCACTGAAATCGAAAGCTTCGGCAGCAGCATCACTTTGGTAGTTGCGGCTGACCAGGTGGCTAAGCAGTAAGCTATCTAGAATCTCCTTCGAAGGCCTTTGCAATAGCTCTTCAAAGGCCTGAAGGGTGGTAAGCACAAGCTGGGGAGAAGCGTTAGGATCACGGCCACGCTCCAACAGCATGTCCTTTGGTGAAGCACTGGATCCCTTCTGGTTGCCTAACAAGAAGCTTCCCACGGTGACGACCAAGTCTTTCGAATTAAGATTGCGCAAGCAAGTGGTGACTAGTGAAGTGATGAAAAGGAAGCTCTCTTCGGACTCGGCTTTGGTGAAGTCGTCGAGTAGGGGACCCTGTAGGAAGCTTTCCAAGAATGTCTTGCTGAGCTCGGCACCTACAATGGCGTTTGACAGTTCAACCAAGGTGTCCGTGAAGCCAAGCCACTTAAAGAAGCAAAGAAGTTTCCGCTTTCCAGGGGCGAGAACTTGGTGGTCCGTTGAACCACTGGAAGTAACAGCGTCGGCGCTCCAAGAAGTCACTGCTTCATCAATGTCGGCCGCTTTCAAGGTGTGAGGTATGGCACAGTAGAGCTTGACTAGGTGAAGAATCACGCTGGAACACATGTTAGACTTGGTGATCACGTAGCGTGCGACGTCGTCGCCGAGATTAGACATGCACAATATAAGGCACTCTGCTGCAAGCGTAGAAACGTCAGAGTCGGCACTCTCCATAAGGGTAAGGCAGGCCCGAAGTAAGGGGAACGACACTGCAGACGTGTCACCACAGCCTCCATCTGGTTGCTTTCCATTTGGAATGGACGTGCAATGCCTCTCTTCAAGCATTGTTGGTAAGAAGCAGGTGAGGATGCTGGGGTCGGCTCGGATTTTCTGGCAGACGACGTTAAGAAAGCCAGCCTGCAAAAAACAAAGCGATATGTACTACAACGTCAATACTACCGCCGAAAAGTGTGCGCGCGGACATTTGCTCCCCGAATGCACAAATACGGCATGAAAAGCAAACACGAGGCGTGCGAATGCAGGGTACTCTTAAACACGTTAGACTGTTTATGTTCCCCGACTTTAAGTGCTCGAAAGAACTGATGACCTCGATTCATACCTCTTCTCGTTCCGTAGGCGCAGCCAGAACCTCGCCACAAAGACCGATGAGCTTTTGGACGGCAGTATAGATTCCCATCTGCGGCAGCAACACTTGTCTGCTGTTGGACAGTAGCCGCGTGGTGAACACAAGGACGCACTTCTTGATTCCAGGGGGAGTGTCCGCTCTTGACAACGCGCTCATTTGTTCGAGCATCTTGTGCTGCAAGAAGTACTCCATACACGGCCCCATGTTCTCGCTTCCAAGCTCGGCTTCCTCTTGGTCTAATATCTTCGACATTTCTTCGAGGCGTCCGGCCAAACCTGTGAGCTCTATGGGTTTCTTGCTGTTCGAGTTGCGGTCAGTGTAGAACTTCATGATCGCCGTCCAATGCCACAAGAACTCCTCATGCAGCGGCAGCGGTGGAGCTAACGCGTCCACCGCGTTGGAAAATGCGGTGGCAAGCCGGGAGAACATCTTGATGCGGGGCGGCTACGTTAGCGAGCGCTTAAAATAGCCATCTGCCAAGCTGCGGCAACAACCCAACACGACGGATTTACGTGTCGCTGCCAGACAGAGCAGCTTGCCTCCTCGACACATTGCTGCACCGAACTGTACAAAAATACTTCCTTCGTTACAACAGAGGTACCGCAGCAACTAATACGGTCAGGGACGATGAGGAACAATCGGACAGGTGGGAAAGTCTCTCATTTTTTCTCGCATCAGCTGCATTCGTAAGCAAATGATGTTCGAAACCGCCATGTTAACCGGATGCTGCCAACTGCGCAGATAAAACTTCCGGTAAATAATTATTTTATAACAATACCTATATAAATTACAAGCTTTGTAAAATACGTTAAATATTACATTTAAATATTTGATATTTATTTGATATTTATTTTTTCAGTTTACGCTCACATATTTTAGCGTTCAGTGCGGGGTAGCGCGTGCTCATTAATGGCTATCGCCTTATCCATATTGTGTGTGTGCTGCGTATTGTGAGCGGCAAAGGCCTTCCCGCTACTGGATTTCTCGAAAACAGCCATCAGGATAAACGGTGAGCATCTAGCATGTTGTTCTCGCGCTGTTCCACATGGAAATGCAAAGTCAGAAGGGTTGTTTTCCTTCCTGACGACGAGGGCAAGGGAGGGCATTCTCCCAGGCTGCTGCCTTTCCCCGCTAGTGTATGTGTGCGTCCCCGGTCAGAAGGAACCTTGGCGCCTCGTCGCGAGCGGCACTGCGGCATTCGTCGTCTACGGTACACATTAAAAAGTAAGGGCAGCTAGCCACGCTTTTCAGACTACGCTGTGTAGTCACGTGTCGCATTTCCCGATGCGTTTCGAGTAGGATTCGGTCGCTGTGCCGCTCAGGAATGCGACGAAAGGAGGGGGTGGGGCGGGAGCGGTCAGCGCAGTGAGTGGTTCCGCTTCCCACAGTCCGCGCGGGCTACGATTCTCATGATGTGTCGCGACTTCTTGACCCCTTTGTGCCAAGTCGCACCGATTGTCGACCGTTTTTTTGTGGAGCCCACGATTTATGTGGGTAACGAGAAAAGCCGATGCCAGCGTTAGCAGTAGCCGGCAGTCACCCATGCGGAAAGCCGAGCGCTGCTTAACGCACTCCCACCAAAGCCAACGAGATCGGAGGCGCTTTCCTTTTTTGCAATTTTTGGCCTGGCGTGTGCGTAAATGGGCTCGCTGTTGCAGCCGCCGCCAAGTGAAGGAGCTAGGCGGAACTTAGCGCCCTTTGCAGAGTTCGCGCCCAGCGCGAGCACTGGATGAGGAGGGGGAAAAAATGTAAAAAAGTGCTTGCAGCAACAGGCACCCCGTCTCCTCCGTGGTTCAAGGTCACGACGATTAGCTCAACTAGCTCTGTTTAGGACACACGGGGCTCCTTTGCGTTCCCGGAACATCATGCCTTTGCGAAGCGTCAGCGTTCGCTGCGGCCGGAGAGCGCGTCGTTCCTCGTCACGTTTGCATTTACGTAATGCTGGAGGAAAGCGAAAGCGTGTTCGTCTGTCCTGCGCAAGTGACAACGCATTTTAAAGTGAGCGATATAATTGCATCTACGTAGCTTTTCACCGCTAGGCTTCAGCATCGTCTGTTTGGTCGGAACAGTTGGGATGCTTACTTGCGCACAGTGTTCAGCAGGAACGTAAGAAAAAAAAAGGCTGTTTCGTACTACGGTGTGAACATTGTTGCATCGCTAAAGATCTTGCTTCTGGCTCTTCGACGTGCTTTCACATAAGTGTGCACTCTTCCTCCTGTGTGCTGGAACCGGTAAGCAGCTTTGCACGGCATGAATGGCGCGCAGGCATCGCCTACGCAACTTGCGTGATTCCCCTGCTCGACATCTGAGAGAGGTATCTGCTGCAGCCAGTGGTTACAATTTTCCTTATAGGAAAAAAGAGCAAAAAATTGCTACTTTCCTTTATCGAGCTCCCAGATTCCTCGCGCACTTGTCTTGTTTGTGGATTGACGAGGCACTTGAACTTGTTGCCATTGTCTTATTCCCTCGCGAATTGTTTTTATCACGGAGACAACGTAATCGCTATGTGTCACGTTACTGCACAGGAACAAATCGCGCAAAAACAGCTTACTTGAACACGCAAACCTCCGTAGCGCCTTTTCGGTTATTCCCGCCATGATTCATGGTTGAGTAGTACTACGTATGAGCATCAATAAGCATAATTGATTTCCCTCGCCATCGATACGTAATCGTCTCGGCATTAGCGCACCTTTTGTCGCGCTGTAGACTTGTGTGTTTCTCCTCGTATGGCTGAAGGCCCTTTCAACGTGCTCCGCAGTTCCCGTGTTTTGAAATGAAATCTAGGCTAATGGACTCCGGAGGGAATGACGTCTACGCATTACTCTAGTCTAACGGAGTCCCCCTCACCTTGCCCTGAGGTTAGGACCCAAGGCTGCAGCCCCCCCCCCCCCCCCTCCGCCTTTACTTTTTTAAAAAGCACATGGTTTAGTCTTCAAATTTCACGAATAAGTTAACGTGTCTGCGCATACAGTTGCAAATGATCAGATCATATTACCGCCTAGGACACGATAGACAGTGCACAGTAATTTGACAGATACTAATGAACTTTCAGAGGATTTAAATGACAATTCAGAATGAACATCCGCTACTCTTATGGCACATTACGAGCGGGCCAACTGCTGCCGAATGTGTCTTCCAAGACTGGATGATTATGATTGTCATTTTGTTGTTTACGCGCATTTCGCCATTTGTCTAAACGCGATGCCCGAAGTTTGCTCTGCGACAGTGTAGCCGGGGTGAACAAGTCTCTGGCGAACTGTTGGTGCGCTGCGTAAAAATAGGCGGGTTCTGCCCAACCCGGAAGGTCAGTCAACCCGAAGTGTTTTTGTATGCGTTCTCCGGATCGTTAGGGTGGAAACGAAAGCCAGGTCCGGACGGAAACGTTTGCTTCCACAACACCAGGCGTGCGTGTAAGTTTATCCGCTAGTTTAGTCATCGCGGGAGTCTCGTGTTGCTGAGCTGGAAAGGAGGAGGTTTTTCTACTCTGTCGTTAGCACGTTCCAGCTGCGGTTACATCCAGTGATTAGAAGCATAATAGACATCAGCAGTTGAACTAGAGTAGCGAAACGGCCATTTTTGCCATGAGATGAGGCGTAGTGTACGTCATACCGATGTCATACGGTTCACTGCTGATCGCGATAAAGCCCAATTGGGACCGAGTTTCTCAACAGTGGTTGTCTTCCCTTTGTAGTTTGCGTAAAGGAGCCGATCACGATAACGTAATTCGACCAGGGTCAGCCCCGATAGCAATCAAAAGTGACCTTGCGACAACTGTATCGGACGGCACGCAAACGCGAAAGGCTACTGGTGACGCCGCCCTAAAATTTTCACTTAATTCTCCGTGACGTCATGAATTTTGACAGGCGTCAAAACGCGCGTAGGGTAATCGTTTATAGGGAAAATAAAAGTAAAAGAATTAGCGGCTACGTTGCATTTCAAACGAATTAATGACTCAACCTGGGTGTCGGAAAATATTGTTGCGCCCGAAAAGGTCCGAAATACGATTATATATATACTGCGAAATCCGTGACGTCACTCTCACGTGTCGACGCTGTGGTTGTGGCACGCAATTCAAGCGAAGGAAAAGTCGGTCTTCAATATTTTCTCGAGTAATAATGAAGCGTACCGCGCTAAATGACTGAAAATAGCTCTGGGAGAATAATTTGCCAGTCTGAACTTGGTGATTCCTATTATTTCCCGAGGAATGCTTGAACCAGGTAAAATGGTAAGCTCCAGCCAATGTTTAGCCATCTCTTTCTCCCTCTTTCGGTGTATATATATTTGGAAGCACGTTCATTGCTTAGGATTACATATAAGCTCTTTGAACTAAAGTCCCTAGATTTTTCGCTTTTACTTCCCTAGATTTTTCGCTTTTACTTAAGTACCGACAACTGCCTCCTTTCACGGCCCCCTCTCACGCGCAGCTGGCGTCCGACGCCATTTTCTTCCTAACTTGGAAGATTTACAAAGCCATGTGCGTGGCTAAGTACATTAGCCACGAACCTTTCAGCGGACAATATGCTACCGCGACGCGCCTTTCTCCTCCCGTCAACCCCCTGTCATTAGTGAATGGGGGACGCGTTTCACCAGGTGCTGGAAAAGAGTTAGGAAGAACATGGCTGCCGAAAACGAGCGTTAGCCAATAAGATTCGTCGCCGGCGCTTCAATGGTTGTCGGTACTTAAGAAAGAACAGGGAAAAATCTAGGGACTTTACTTTGAACGAATTCAACACTCTGCGTGCCTCTTGTGAGGCGCTTTGATACGATGGCGCGCCGGGTGGCTGAAAGCTGTTCACCATCTACAAGCTTATTAAATGACGGGACGTTCTGCCGCGAACGGCATTTCATTACACGTGTTGATAAGCCGTTCTACGAAGGAGTTTGCCTGCGAATGTTTTATTTCACGCTGCCCGAAACAGATAGGGTATTTCGTATATTCGGTTCGCAAAGTTTCACCATTCTAGTCTCCATGCCCTTTACGTTTCCGACATACTCGTCTGGTTAATTTTGGCACCTTTCTGTCGCCATATTTGCTTCGGTTATTGACAACGTTTTGGCTGTGTGACTGCAGTCGGTGGCGCATATCAGGGAGCCAAACTTAGACGTGTTGCCTCCTCTTCTTGTTTCTGGCAAACCTGATCCACGAGGGGCTGTATAGATGAAATATACGAGGACTGGGGAAAGGAGGGCGTAACACGCTCGTCGTTTCCTCGTGGGTTGCCTGCCGGCCGTCGTCTTGAGCGGCCTACATTCGTACTTGGCGGCCATTCACTTTCGAACGGGACCGGGTTTGCGAGCTGGCTTCCTTTCGCTACGAGTGTTTTATGGTCACTCATTCGCTATACATTCGCAATTTTCTGTATGGAGTGTCTGGGAAGCAGAAGCTGAAAGTGCTTTTCACTGGATTACCGAGAGAATCTCCCTTTCCAGTCGGTGGTGTTTCTGGGAGCGAGCGGTTATTTGACGCACACTTAGCTTTATGAGAAATCAAAGCTTCCTAACTGACGAAAACTTGCCGTGATCCGGGACTCGCACCCAAGACCAACGCCTTTCCGGGGCGCCCGCTCTGCCGTCCGAGCTATCCTGAGGGATAACAGATAGCAACTTCGTTGCACATCACTTCACTTTCTTTGTACATCGCACTGATCACCGTCCTGGTTTAATTTGTATATTTAGACACATTACAGCGATAGTATTAGCGGACTATCTCATGTGCACCTTAACATTTCTAGGCGGTCTATAACTGGCCCTTGAGCCATGGAACGCCACGTTACCGTCGTGCATACCACAAGCGTGACGTCACTGTGTCAGTGATCAAGTGACACTTGGAACGAGCAAGGCCGCGCGAACACACATGCCTGCGCGCTCGTTTCTTCTTGGTCAACTGTGCACATTTATGCTATTGGCGCGCGCACTGTAGAGTCGAGCAAAACAGCAACGTTGCATTGTTGATACTGTAGCATTCGCCACACTTGCTTCAGGGTCTCCATATCCGTGCTCTGTCTTCATTACGTTCGAGGTGGAGAGTTAATGTTGGCCAGGGGTAAAAAATGACTGAGCCAACGCAAGCACCCTGCCGATGCGCGAAGTGTTCTTTTTTTGTTTGTTCTTCTTCCTGCTTACGAGGACGGCAGAAGCATGGCGCGTAATGTTATGCGGAATTAAATCGCGACACCAGTCACAATGAGGTTAGCTGCTTCCCACTGGTGCAGCATTGCTCGTGTTCTATATTAAAGGGGCGGCATTGCGTGCTGACCTCCCCCTCCACCCCTCTTTATATTCCCTGTTCGCGCGTGTGAAGTCAAGCTCCCTATACCCGTGTTCGTCATGTGCAAACATTGGAGCCATCGTCTCTCGACTTCATTTTTATCGATGCTCGGGCTTGTTAATTCAAGCGTGTCGCGGTGTTGTCCAGTGCACGCGTACACGGTTCTAATGAATCCGCGTTTACGTGAAGCTCTCGGACGCCACACGATCATTGGGTTTTTGTATGCTCGACTTCTCAGTATGCCAGACGAAAATTGCTAGCGGGAAGTGTTACGCTGCGATCGTATACGAGTGCCATGGAGATGGTCAATGCATGCTTCTGGTTTCATACGTTCTCATGGCTTCATTTATGGTATACCCTCCCTTTTTCGGTTTCAAAGCAATGGTATACTTATACACGTAGCAGTGCGGTACATATACGCTTTATTAATAATCGCAGATTGTTACGTTTTATAGCGCACTATTGTGTCAAAAATTACCAATTTGCTCATTTTCAGAAAACCGCTTAATTTAAGGCCGGGAGGACGTTTAAGCAAATCCTTGTACCACTGCTCATCATTCCCATGACAGATCAACCACCATACTTTGTTTCCTTTGATTAATGCTGCATGAGTGATAGATATTTTCATACAGTTTGTGGAGCTTCATTGCCAAGCGGTCGATGTGGGAAATAGGCTTTTCGTGCTGACCACGAAGTCGCGAGATTGGAGCCCGGCCGCGGGCGCAGCACAGGTATTGTTGCGTGACAGCAGCTTCGCGGACTCTCCGTTCAAGATATATCGGTGTTGCAGCCCGAGATGCCTTCACGCCGTTTCCGCGCGCCCCGCGAGCCTGAGACCGCCGCGTCTGTCGTTAAACTGACAGTGAACAGACCACGGCTCTTCCCTGGAACGGTTACGGGGGGGGCGAGAGGTGTTTGCCTGTCATCGCGCCCCTTGCTTTGGAACCAAGCGTCGATGTGTTCGACCTTCGACCCCAGGAGCTGGCGCCTGGAAGCCGCGGCCGGGTCACGGTCACGTGATCGTCGTGGAAGGGAGAGAGCGTCGACGAGGCGACAGGGAGTCCACCTCCGGCAGCCAAGGAGACAAGCTGCTCGGAAAAACCGCTTGTATACTCAATCGGGCCTGGGGCCCTTTGTTTTCTGGTCGCGTAGTTTATTAAAGACCCTTCAATAACCATCTCTGAGTCCGCAGTCTCCTACATCCCCAACAGTATACAGGGTGTCTCAAGAAATGTGTCCAACCTTCTAAAAAAAATCAGGAAAATGCGATATTTGCTCGGTGCTTTCAGAATAGTTTTTTTTTTTTCTGTAGCGGCAGGAATCTTAAGGTAGTTAAGGACATCATTTAGGACAGTAGTTAAGAAAGTTACATTAATTGACTTTTTAATTAGTGGAGTTAGGTGATTGTGTCAAATGGGAGAATTGAAATTCTTCATGCGAGGAATCCATCCGAGCTTTGGGATATCGAAAAAGCGTCCTCTAGTAATTGTTGTGGCGTAATGAAATTCAACGAAATGCAATGGCTTTCAACAGCGAAAGCCATCGAATTCGGTTGAAATTCATTACTTCGTAATTATTTTTTGAGGCCGCTTTTTCGAAATATCAATGTTGGGATGGGTTTCTGGCACGAAGAACTTCAATTCCCCAATTTGACACAGTTACCTAACTCCACCAATTAAAAAGTTAATTAACTTAACTTTCTTAATTACTGTCTCAAGTCATGTCTCTAACCTTCTTAAGATGCCTAGCGCTACAGAAAAAGTCATTCACTCATTTTGGACGTCTCAGAAGAATATGGCAGTTGCGTTCTTCCATGTTTGTTTAGGTTTCGCCATAGAATTTCGTTGAATTTCATTACTTCGTAATTATTACTGGATGCCACTTTTTTGAAATCTCAAAGTTGGGTTGGTTTTCTGGCACGAAGAACTTAATTCTCCCATTTGACACAACCACCTAGCTACACTAATTAAAAAGTTAATTAATTTAACTTTTTTAATTACTGTCCCAAATAACTTCTTTTAGCATCTTAAAATTCCTGCCACTACAGAAAAACCAATTCTGAAGGCAGCAATCAAATATCGTATTTTCCTGATTTTTTGAGAAGGTTGGACACATTTCTTGAAACACCCTGTATATGGAGTGGCCAGAATGGCGGCGCCCTAGCACAGGAGCGCTCAGAGTTAGGAAGAAACTTTGAGAAGGTTTGAAATGTATCGAAGCCTCCCCTACCCATCTGTATAGGCGGTAATCATTTCGCTCTGAGCAACTAACGCCGCCTCTTCCAAGTTAGCTGGTTTCGTTTTCGTTCCATTCGACGAAAAGAACTGAAACGATCGGCCTCTCCTATGCCGTTAAGTCATCGCGTGCGCTAAGGGACGGCGTGACCTCGGTAGGATTTGGCGGCGACAACATTAAGGCGCGAGAATGTTTTTCCTTTACCGAAGTGAGGGAGCACGTCCCGTTGTTTCGTTTCCCATTCATCGCCGGATTTTCGACCGTATTCGATCGGTATTGCGGCGCCAGCATATAGGTTGCCTCCTCGTCCGAAGAGCAAACAGGGCTCGTTTTCGATCCGCATCGCCGGTGGTCATTTGCCCCGCATGCCGGAAATCGACCTGGAGGACCCCAGTGTTTTGGCCTTGCTTTTCTCCGTCGTCGCTTATTCTTTCCCACTCGATGCGCCGTGTATTGATGTCATCCCTGCGACGTGGACCGATGGGCCACAGCGTCCTTCACTTTCAGAGAAAGGTCATTGTGTACGTACCCTATATACGTACAGTCAGCGTCAGAAGTTTAGGGACCACGACACAGAAGAAAACTGAATATTCCCGCTGCTTCGGCAATGTGCCTTGAATTTAGACTAGCGGCCTGTTGTAAAAAGCGCTCCACAGCTCACGACCCACAGCTTAGTCGCAAAATTGCCGGGAAATTCAAAGTTTTTTGAGACCGACAGGTATCTGAGGTTTTGACGCCGACTGTATACGTGGTATAGTCACGGCCGCTGGATGAAAAAGCGCACGGCCGTGATAAGCTTAAAGACGGGCAAAGAGTATACAATAAACGGTTATTATAGACTTGCAGTCCCTCGATCATTTAGAGACCCTGTATACCTGTGAGAATATGGCACTGCATGCCTTCATACAACAGATTTATACATCAAAACCGCTACACAAAAACACTCATGTGTGGTACAAGTAACGACATAGTTAGTGGCCTTACTAAGCAAGTTGTATGCGTAGCCGTTACTAGGGGTGCACGCTTTGCGTGACGACGGTTTATTTGTTGTTTGACAACGGTTTAATAGGTGTGTCGTGCGTATAATTTCTTGTTTACGGTTGACACCCATTTGCACATATAAGGCCAGTTGGCGGACCACGGTAGAAAATGCATGGGATTGTTGCTGGGCGTGTTCAAGGAGACGACCCTGAAAAGCATATCTTCTTTAGTGGATAGATAAGTACGCAACTTTGAAGTTTCCTGCGACTGTATACCTGTTGGTCCAGCGACGATTACCGCAAGTACCGCCGTATCGTCATTACTTTTCTTCCTTCCTTTCGCTTTTTCTTTTTTTTTCGGTTTTTTTTGTTTGTTGGTTGGTTGGTTGGTTGGTTGGTTGGTTGGTTGGTTGGTGGTTTGTGTCCTCACCACGACGTTCATTTTGCGTCGCAGCTGAATAAGTTGATGTCACCGACACCTTCTTGCGCTCGTTGTGGTCGTGGTATGGAAATGCAAGAAAGCGTTTTCTTCTTTTTTTTTATTTGTCGACTCCATCGTATACTTAAGTTATAATAGTTTTCCGTAGAAAAATTAACTTAGCCTTCTTGACATGCATTTCAGTTAGTGAACGAGATGCTCTTTCCTCTCCAAAACTGGCGACGACCGCATGGATAGGGTGGGCATGGAGGCCATGCACGCACCTATATGGCCCCCGTTGGGCCGACAACTAAGCGCAGTGATCTCGGAGGCGGTGATGCGAAAGCAAAACCGCCGCACTTGCGGTGCTTCAACGTAGTGTCGCGAAAATGCTTTCTTAGCGTGCTCGTCTACATGCCTCCTATAGTTTCTTCCCGCCTTTTACGATGCGCGCAGCAAGGTTTGTATGCAGCCGTCACTGCTGATTGGCTGTCGAGAAAATATGCGGGGTTGAGTCGTGTGTTGATAGTGCATTACTTTCATCAAACCCAGACGAACAGGTCGCCGACAGGACCGAACAAGGAGTAGGCGAAGTGAGTCGGTTTTATAGGGGGTAACGCATTAGTGGAACAAGCAAATTTGAATAGGGGACGCAAGCCACTCGCCTCGAAGTCTTCCTGAGCTTTGTTGGTTCCCAAGAAACTTGCGTGCGAAGTGCATGTATACCTAGCGTCTCCTAACATAAACCTTTGTTGCTAAAAAAAAAAAAAAGCCTACACTTCGTTTCACGCATGTGGGGGCGGGGCTTTTATACGTATTGTTAGATGCAAAAGGAATGATGGTTCGGGAGACGTGAGGGAAAGACTGGCAAAACACAACGGTTACTTTAACAGAACAACGTTTATTTAGCTAAAGTAAAGAAAACTGCTGGAGAGACAAGAATACGGCGTCTCTCCAGTTGCACAGCCGTCCCTCTTCTGCTTTCTCTCGGGGCCCGCGCGCAGTCGCACTCCCGCGCTCACCACAGGGGGTCCACTTCGGTGTCCCATTACAGCTCCGGCCACCGGCCGGCTCGGCTCGCACAGTGGTCGTGGCCTGGCGCCATCTTTCGAGCCCCGTCTCGCACAACAAGAGCGCGCACACTCGGCCGTCCTGCAATTACCGACCGTCCCGGTCGGAATCACTGTCTGAAGTATCCGTGTCGATCTCGTCCTGGCCCCACAGCTTTAGCTTGTCCACTGGAGCGATGCTGCTGTATGCTCTCATCCCGCGTCGTGCACTGAGCAGCATCCCGATGCGATATCGGTCGTTGGGCAGTTTTGCCGTGATGATGTACGGTCCTTTGTATTTCTCCTTGAGTTTCCTTGATTCACCACACGCTGTAGGCTCTCGCTCGACCAAAACGACATCTCCCGGTTCGTAAGTCGGCGCTTCTGAACGTTTCTTGTTGTATCTTGCCTGCTGTTTCCGTTGGTCTTCGCGAATGCTCTCGGCCGCAGATGTTCGCTTGGCCTCTACCTGACGGTTGAATTCCTCGGCAAGAGCGTCATCCACGCAGTCGGCGTTGATGTTCCGTGGCCTATAGTTGAACAGCAGTCCAAACGGAGTGGTCTTCGTAGCTTGATGAAGCGTGTTGTTGATTCCCCATTGCACCTGAGGTAAAGCCGTGCCCCAGTCTTTGCCGTCCGTGTTCTTCGTCAAGCTCGCGACCGCTGGGGTAATCATGCGATTGTATCGTTCGACTTGACCATTAGCTCGTGGCGTCGCAGTGGCGTTTTTCACGTGCTTGATGCTGAAGACGTCACACGTTGCCTTGAATTTGGCGCTCGTGAAGGCAGTTCCGCGATCAGTGATCACCTTTTCAGGCTCTCTATCCGCAAAGGAAAGCCGATATGAACAATACCTTACAGGTTCTTCGGCTGTAATTTTGATTGTCTTTTCCGCTGCATTGGTGCGGCCAATCTCTGCGACGCTGTCAGAAAAACAGTCGCGATACTCCTCGATGACTCGGTCGAGTTTCTCACGGTGCTTCGGTGTGACGCTTGGGCCCTTTTTGACTTTCGCGCTCACCGTTGAACATGGTTGCATGGCGCTGCAGCTCGGTTTCACGCCCTGCATCGGCTGTTCATCGAGGTAGCACACCTCCGCTCGCGCAACCCGCTCGTTGGCTTTGATGTTGAGTGCCTGGTACGAAACGTTCATCACAGGAATGCACGTCTCGTTCGCCGCATCTACGTTGATGACGCAACGCGGTATGCAATGTTCGCGCCCCTCTTGGCACCTGAGTTGGGCGTCCACAAAGACATCCGCGTTGGGCTCGCTGCCCGTAACGTAGAGCTTGACAAACCCAACGTAGTTCGGCGGAACCACCGTCGACTCTTTGGCCCAAAGGCACACTGGACGCCTCGGAAGATCCGGAATGTTGATGGACTGTAGCGTGTCGTCACCTTCGTCCACATTTTTCTCCTCGTCAAAGATCCGCCCGGTGTTCCGTCGCCTCACAATCGTAACGTGAGGTTGCTCGGTGAAGGGTTGTCCCACAATGACAGGAATCGCCTGTGACTCGTTCGGCACGATCAGCACGGGGACGTTGGCTGTTGCTTGGTCGACTGTGAGGTTAACGTTCGCCTCACCACACGGCGTCACACGTCCTGACCCGTAGCCCCCGATGGTCAGCGGCTTCCCTATCAATGAGTATTTGATCCCGATCCGATCAGCATCCTCACGCCGAATAGTGACACACTGACTGCCGAGGTCAACGTACGCTCTCAGTTCGCTCCCGTTAACCTTAGCCAGCATGAAGTACTTTTCGTTGGCCGCGTCCGCTGCACGGATGTTGAGATCCACCACGCTTTGAATAAGGCGCGGCCCGCTTTCCCTTTCCCTGCAGTTTTGGGCTTCGTGTCCACTTCGGTTACAAATGCTGCACCTCGCCCTCCGCTGCGGACTCGGGCAGTTGAGAGAGAGATGACCGTACTTGTTGCAGTTAAAACAGCGCAGCCCTCCTTTTTCGGAAGGGGGGCTTTCCCTCCTCGGTTCGGACGGTTCGGTCTCCCTCTTCGGTTCTATGTTTTGTTGGTTTTGTTGACTCTCGTTCAAGGCCGTTTCCGCGGCTCGGTTTTCGTTGTTGCCGTGGCCCGCAAGATTCCGAAATTCGCTCGCCTTCGAATGTTTTATGTCCCGGGAGCCGACAGCTCCGACGCGCTCTTCGAGACGCTTGAGGCAACACAGAAGCTCCTCCGGAGAGTCGTACGTGCGGGTGCTGATGGCTCGGATGGTGTCCTGATTGTTTAGGCCGGTGATCAAATATTCGATACATGCCTCGTCGCTCAGGTTGCAACGACGTGCTTTTGCCAATTTGTCATAATAGTAGCACTCGATGGGCTCACCTCGCTTATAGATTCGGTCCTCCATTTCCCGGTGAAGCCTCTGCATTCCTGCTGTCGTGGGGAAGGCACGTTTGAGCTCCACCTTCCACTCGGGCCAAGTTTTGTTAACAGACAGGAGGGAGTCGTACCACATCTTCGCCGGTCCGTGCAACTTTGCGAGCGCATGGCAAGATGTTACTCTGTCGGTCCAACGGTAGACTTCCGCTAGGTCGTCCACACGTCGAATCCACGCGTCGACGGTTGACGAGTCCGACGAAGTTGGGTCGAACAAAGGAACCAGACGCGATGTCTCTCCCGCGCCGATTACAGGCATGGCTGCTGCGTGTTGCGACTGGAGCTGCGCGATCCCGTTGATGGCTTCCCTCACTGCTGCTTGTACGGTGGCTTGAAGGACTGCCGCCATGTCGAACGCTGGTGCGGGTGTCGTAGTGATGCCGCTGGTCGATGCGCTGTCGGGCACGCCTCGGCTTGCGCTGCCTTCCCCACCGTCGGTGCTCCGCCATTCGCCATCTTCTTCGCTTGTCGGAGCCGTCGAAGATGTTCCGTTGCGAGTGACAGGCATGGTTGGGCTCGATGGTTGACTTCTGGGCGTACGCTATCCCACTTCTGAATTGTTAGATGCAAAAGGAATGATGGTTCGGGAGACGTGAGGGAAAGACTGGCAAAACACAACGGTTACTTTAACAGAACAACGTTTATTTAGCTAAAGTAAAGAAAACTGCTGGAGAGACAAGAATACGGCGTCTCTCCAGTTGCACAGCCGTCCCTCTTCTGCTTTCTCTCGGGGCCCGCGCGCAGTCGCACTCCCGCGCTCACCACAGGGGGTCCACTTCGGTGTCCCATTACAGCTCCGGCCACCGGCCGGCTCGGCTCGCACAGTGGTCGTGGCCTGGCGCCATCTTTCGAGCCCCGTCTCGCACAACAAGAGCGCGCACAGTATGTTCATGTGTGCGTTTGTATGTGTGCGCGTATACAAAAAAAATGTAAAATTGTGAGGGCATGGGGGTTGAACCATAGAGTTTCATACAATACTCACTAGAGGCAACTCTGGCGCTAGTGTCTATGAGAGCTGCAACGCATGGCGCTTCAGCCAGCATGGGAATGATGGGTAGTACACGGATTTGTCTAAACTTCGTTCTTTCGGCTCAGTTTGGCTCCGCGTCGCTTGCATCCACTCTAACCTTTTTAGGCTCACCATTTAAAATCTGGTCACGAGGTTCACAACGATACATTCTTTTATCCGAAAGAAATTTAAAACATAGTAATAAACAAAGCCACGAGTGCGTTCGAAGCCCGTGAGCACGAAGACTAGGAAAATCCGTGTACTACCCATCATTCCCATGGTGGCTGAACGATCGCAGCGCCAGAGTCCCCTCTAGTTAATTTTAGGAAACTCTATGGGCTGAACCACTAAACCACCCTACTGGCTGCGCTGCTAGTCCCATGTGTGTGTCCCTCATTTGCAAAGTGGACTAATCTGCTAAAAATCCACATTTCTCGTCGGTATACCCGCCTGTAGGAGTCAGGAGCGCCACTTTGTGCGCCAAGAGCTGTCACCGCGATAGGCCGCGACGAAATATATGATGCCTGTTCACATCCTTGACTAGCGCCCGCAGCGAGCTGTAAATTGCTTCCAGCCCGCCCGCGGTGTCTGCTGATGTTGTGACCCCCATAATCTCTCCACCCTTCTTTTTTCTTTGTACGTCTACTACTGCAAGTAGGCGCACTATAGCGGAAGCCACAGTACGTGTCGAAGCGAAAATTAAATTTAAAATTATGCCGTTACGTCTGTCGGCATGAGGGCGACCCGGACGAATGGAGCAGCGCGCGGCAATCATGGTGCGGGCGTTGCTTGAAGGGGAGCGGGTGTTGTCTCCAATGGTTTCTCATTTATGTCCCGCATAGCGGCTGCCGGCAGCCGTCGCCTAATCGTCGCGCCGTGTGCCCTCGTTCACCCCGGAACCGGTAGTGCACCAGTGACGGGGAGAGAACGAAAAAGAGCCCCCGATGGCATCAATGGCAGGAACGGATGTGCGTCGTGTGTCTGTACGCGCGTTTATAGGACGCAATTATTTGCTGCACGGGAGAATGTCAACCCGTCCATCCGTCGCTCGCAACTGGGAATGCCGCTGCGCGTATTCCCCTCCTCCCTCCCGCCCATTTCTTTTTTGTCGTTGTGCGGCGCCGTCGTACAAACATGTCTTCCGCACTCCACCTGCACTATATGTAACGAGGTGTGATAATTTCTATACCTTCCTTAGCTAGCCAGTTACGGCGCCCAGTCGCACGAACAAGGTAAAACGGATGCATTTTTATCTCGATATGTGACGCTGTTGCGAGACATTGTTGCGATTCTTTAGTGCACTTAGTTTAATTACGTGGAAACTTAAACTCCGTATGAAATCTGATAGAGGCGGCTGGGATCATTTCAGAAAGATTAAAAAAGTGCTACGTTGTCTTCATAAAATCTGAATCCAGTTGTTCGTACTTTTTTTGTTTTCTCAATACTTCCACGTACAGCGTAGGGCGGCGAGGACAAGCGCTGTTCACACCCCGTTGTACTCAGTACCTGTACTAACCCCGTATCGAGTTTGAGATTCGTCCATCTGTTTACTTGTTTTTCGATTCTATTGGTGAGCTAGCGGAGGTGTCATTCGGAAAAGTGAAGACACGGGGTAGGACTCGGGAAAGCGAATGGCGTTGCCCTTAGTGTTTGCCAAAGTGATGGCACCAGCTTCGCTCTCAGATTTAGGACGGCGTGTGTCATTTGTCTTCGGCGCTTGGTAGAAGGGGTCGCCTCTTGACGAGATTGACCCCGAACGAATGAGTAGCGGTGGGGAAAAAAAAGCGAGATTCCCCTCTCCTTCCTTCACGTAGTATGTTCCAGAGAGGGACGGGGCGTCGCAAGGCTGGAAAGGCCCGTACTCTCGCTTTTCCTTGGGAAGGTCCCTTGTTCATTCCTCCCTTCATGCCGAGTCGTCCTTTTATGTTAGCGTCCTGGATGCCTGCGTTTACTTTTTCTTTATTTATATTTCTTATCTCTGCGTCTAGCGAGTCTACATCGCTCGCCGTGAGCACCATGGCCGCGCGTGTCTCTTCGGCACGGGCGTACCGCCGTGGGCTTCTTTCCTGTTATTGAGCTGCCTGCGCCGGGATTCGCCGCCTCGGGCTACGTGTGCTGCGGCCTGTCGAAGCCGCGCACTGCCTGTTAATCGAATTACTCGATCGGCCGGACCGGTTGGGCATGACGCTTCTCCCGTTCACTCTCGAGTTCTTCCAAACTTCATTTCTCTCTTGCTCTGGGAAAAGAATCTCACTGTAATCTTGTTATTTTCTTTCTCGTAATGACGCGACAGTTCTGAACTACGAGATAGGCTGTAGCTTCCTCTGAATTTTTTCCTCTCTCATAGTCTCTTATTCCGTGGACTCTGACGGCTTTTTGAACAACTGCGTTGATCAAGTTGTTTAGAGCGTTCGCCTCCATTGCTTGAGGCACTGGGTTCGATTCCCGTGGCTGCCGAGCACCCACCGTTTCCTTTAAATGGTTGAGGGGTATGCACACCTGGCGCTTGATGGCGCACCTTTCCGCCGTCAGGCTATGATTCAAAACTTTCGACCACCAGATACAAAGGGGAAATCATCATCACCACACTACATCGGGGAGGGGGCCTATCACAACGGAATGCGGAATACTGTTCCATGTTGGTCCTTCCTGATTGGTCATTTCGAAATACGTCAGGGACCCGCACATGGGCGGCGCCGGCAAGCGTGATGACACGGAGTAAACGGAATATTTTTTATCCCGTTGCACGGGTATACAGGCCCCCGTCTAAGGCGCTATATAGTTGTCCACCCTATAGTCTACCAGCTTCAGGGTAGGGCCACAAATCATTAACGATGTTTAAGTGTGTGCTCATGCTGTTCTTTGGTTATGTTGCTTAGCCGGAGCACATATTGTACGGGGGCCAGGGCCTCATTCAGGTGCATGCTAGCGCGGTCCTGACCCTTTTGGTTTTCTGTAAAAAAAAAACAAAAAAACTTAAACATTTGTGAATAATGCAAATAAAAGAGTCTCAACACCCCTCATTCTCTCTCTGCCCTATTTCCTGACGCTGCGCCGTGTTTTCCGTAGCTTTCTGATGGCTTCCTGGCGCACTCGTAACACGTCCGTGCATTCGTCCTGGTTCTCTGGAGTACGACCTCGGGTCGTTCTGCTACCACCCCTTGTCGTCCGGCGCGCTGCACTGTTCGATCCGTTGCTGGAACACCGAGCGCTTCTTGTAACGAGGTCGCATCGATCACTCGATTTTCGGCGGGGCGGTCGGTGGGTCGTTCGGCCCCGGGGCTGCTTTGAAGAACGGCCTGTCGCGATTCTATACGGCAGTATTTCGTGAAGTGGCCTGTCCCGTGTCGGGACTCCGTGTATGGCCAGCTATATTCAGCTTGCCCTCATATGTGGTCGGTGGGTAATTTTGTATTGATCTAAATACACTACAGATCCTGGCCGCAGCGTCGGGGCTTGCTTTTCTTTATTTCATTTCTTTTGTAGTTGAAAGAAAACGCTATTTGTGTGATCCGAATTTTTGTCACGAACAAACGGGCGCTGCAAGAGAATGTGCATCAGGTTTGATTTGTTATCATGGCAAAACAACGCAAAAAAAAAAAGGAACAGCGAACACACAGGACACAGCGCTCTGTTCACTGTCCCGTTTTTTGCGCTGTTCCTGACAATGTTCGTGAACCATACCAGCCCACCTAAGAACCCTTGTGCGTTACATTTATTTGTTTTTTAAATGCGAAGCATTTCTTAGCGTACCTCAGGCACTTTGGCCGTTTCTATCTACGTATCTATCTATCTGTCTGTCTATCTATCTATCTATCTATCTATCTGTCTATCTATCTATCTATCTATCTATCTATCTATCTATCTATCTACTGTCTGTCTATCTATCTATCTGTCTGTCTATCTATCTATCTATCTGTATCTATCTATCTATCTATCTATCTATCTATCTATCTATCTATCTATCTATCTATCTATCTATCTATCTATCTATCTGTCTGTCTATCTATCTATCTGTGTCTATCTATCTATCTATCTATCTATCTATCTATCTATCTATCTATCTATCTATCTATCTATCTATCTATCTATCTATCTATCTATCTATCTATCTATCTATCTATCTATCTATCTATCTATCTATCTATCTATCTATCTATCTATCTATCTATCTATCTATCTATCTATCTATCTATCTATCTATCTATCTATCTATCTATCTATCTATCTATCTATCTATCTATCATCTATCTATCTATCTTATCTATCTATCTATCTATCTATCTATCTATCTATCTATCTATCTATCTATCTATCTATCTATCTATCTATCTATCGATCTATCTATCTATCTATCTATCTATCTATCTATCTATCTATCTTCTATCTATCTATCTATCTATCTATCTATCTATCTATCTATCTATCTATCTATCTATCTATCTATCTATCTATCTATCTATCTATCTATCTATCTATCTATCTATCTATCTATCTATCTATCTACGATCTATCTATCTATCTATCTATCTATCTATCTATCTATCTATCTATCTATCTATCTATCTATCTATCTATCTATCTATCTATCTATCTATCTATCTATCTATCTATCTATCCGCCTACGTCTGGGCGCTCTCCTGGTCGTCTCCATAGCTTGTAATATACCAAAAATTGGCATAGCAGGGGATCAGTGTATGACGAACACGACACACTGGTCCATGACATGAATAACGCAAAATACCTGTCGCGTACGTCATGAAACCCTTTCTCTCAGTCACGTGTGGCACATACCCGTAAACCAGAGTTAATGTTGTGCTGGTATGTGCCACAGGTGATACAAAGTCTCAACCAACACAGTAGCCACGAACACACACATTGACACGCAAGGAAAGTGACAATAATAATAATTGGGGTTTTATGTCCGAAAACCACGATATGATATGAGAGACGCCGTAGCGAAGGGCTCCAGAAATTTTGACCATCGGGTATTCTTTAACGTGTACCGAGATTGCACAGAACACTGGCATCTAGCATTTTGCCTCCATCGAAATGCGACCGCCCTGCCGGGATCGAACCTGTGACCTTCGGGTCAGCAGCCGAGCACCTTAACCGCTACACCACCGCGGCGGACGCCAGCAAAGTGAGGAAACTGAAGACAGAACAACCCTGGAAGACGCTCAACTACCATCCACTCGTCCACGTGGTCCGCAACGTAGACCAAGTGGATTACGCAGAAACCGGCGTGAATGCTTCCTACAATGAATATGCTGAGAGAACCAGGCCTCTCATCATTACCGGTGACTTCGACATTGATTTATCAAGACCCAACAACGTTTGGTCCTTATACTGCGTGAAAGACGGATTGGATGTGGAGAGGGCATCAAAAGATCTCGTTGCCACGTCCATGACAGGAGGCATCATAGATCATTACATCGTAAGAGGCATCCAGGATTTCCACCAGCTGCACTATACCTCGCACTTCACTACACTAACTCCTCATAGCCGCGATCACGAACGGATCCGATTAACAAGTCCGGTCTAGCTGCTGGTGCTCACTGATCACGGTAATGATGGCCTTGTTCAAGAACTGTCAAGAACCCCTTCACCACATACACACGGTTTCGTAAAACGTGCGTGCGCTCTCCGTCATAACAGACAAGTATAAGCATAACAACTGCAACTGTGACTGTAACGTACGCGCAGTGCGCCTGCACGTGCCACTCGGCTGTGTATATATCTAGACAAACTTTCTTGAATGAAGCTTAGTTGCCAGTAACGCCTGTCCTGTGCATCTATGTTCCTTCTTTGTCTTGTTCGGATTCGCACTGTCCAGTAATGAAGAATTTAAGCACTGCATACCAGCTTACCGCGTCTGGTGTTGGTAACACCCATGTTGTTGTTACCATCGTTACGCAATTATAAACAACTGTTTATATAAATAGATATGCGACTCCTCAACATAGGAGCGTGCGTATACCTCTTCCATATTTCTCTAGCGTCATTCCGTAACGTTTCGCCCAATGTGAAAAATTACGCCACAGTCACCATAACGCGCATGCTTCGCATAACACCGATTCCCACGGTACGTGGGATCTGCCAAATTTTTTTTTTTTTGAGGACGATGTTTTTCTGGTCGTCTTGCACCCACTTTCTGTCGCGGTGTATACATGTATTGTCGACGATAATACGGCATATTTCAACCTTATTTGCCCGCACATTGCCAGCATTGGTTAATATTCTCTAGGGCTCGCCAGATCACCGCTAATGCTCAGGCTGGGGCATTCATTCTTCTTGATCATTTTTTTTCTCAGCCCCACAGTAATAACTGCTAACGCTCACTAGTTGGCTCACGTCCTTTTGTGTTTGATATCCGCTGTGATTGATTTGTCTACCAGTGTTTGCTTCAGCTGTATACGTCTGTATTTTGACTTCGATCATCTCGAGCATCGGAAAGCGGGCCGCGGACTTTCTTTTTCTCCTTCATTTTGTAAAAGTAGGAAGTATGAGAAGCCGTCGCCGCCCGGGGGCTCGGAAGCATTTCTCACGTCGCTGCTGTCAAAGCGGGTCCCTCTTAAATTGTCTAGATGCCCATCGCCTATGTTGCCACGCATAGCGCCCCCTCGCCCCCTTTATTCCGTTCCGTTCTTCTTATCGGATTGCGGACCTTTGGAGCATAGTGGCGCGCGACGTTCTTGCCCCGTGGTTGCGCAACTCCCATCTCTAGCCATGGAAAAAGACCGCTACGGAAACGACTAGGTTCTCTTCGAAGCGGCTTCTACAGAGAAAGACGTCGCGTGATTGCTAAGGTAACGAGTAAAGATAAGAGAGATAAAAAAAAAAAGCGGAAAACGCAGGTAGGCGTATACTGTTCCGCGCGGTTCGCTCGCTGTTTACTGTTTCGAGGAGAAAGGTGAGGCAACTATGTACGAAAGTGCGCCAGCTCGCCGCGCGGGCGCAATGAATCAAGCTCGGAATGTCTATTCGAGACACGTACGGCACATGGCTTCGCAGTCTGCCACCTCTCTCTCTCTCTCTCTGTCTCTCTCTCTCTCTCTCTCTCTCTCGCTCGTTCGGGCACTCGTCATCGTCGTCTTTGGGCTCTTCATCTGCTGCCCGTACATCGTTTGGGTACCGCGGTCACGTGGGTTGCTTTTTTTGCTTTCCGAACATGGAGGGGTCGGCCATCATCGAGACCCTTCTCTCCTGTCCGATGTGTCAAGGTCGATGTCGAGGGCGGAGGCAGCGGCGGCTCGTTCGTTGTGGCTCGCCGCCGCCATCGGAGACGTCGTATAGCCGAGCTTTTGATTATTGTACTCTGCTTATATCTGTGCGCTTTCGGTTTCTCATCTGTTTTCCTCTTTCCCTATCCTTCGGTTCCTCGCCCACCGGCGTTATTACGTTTTGAGCTTGCATCTTGTTACGGTGTTGATGTCTTGGCGATGCCCGTATGCGACATAGCTTTCTTTCTCTCTCCAATTTGCGATTGAGCTGGAATGCTCTCGCTTGCGAAATAGAGCTGGTCGACGGAGGTCTCCCCGAGAACCTCTGGCCGCGTCGAGAAAACATCCTATTGCCAAAGAGTGCGCTTATCAGTCATCGATTGCATCTCCATTTGAACTGCTCGCTCAGTTGGGTAGTGAGGAGGCTTTATAACGAGTACGTTAGAGAGGAAGAATATAGCCGTCAACGCTGTACATGTGCCAGGTCCCTTATGCATTTGCCTCCAAGACGACTAGAAGGCGAAGGCAGTCTTCGTCTTCTTCTATTGAACGAAATGTCGGCCAACACTGCCATTTGAAAGGCCTTCCCCATATCTCATATATGGCTCATCTGTGAAGAGAATTTCACGTCAGGTTTCGAGAAATATGTTGATACTGATCTCCAAAATGGCTGAAAACTTGATGCCTATTATGAAATAGTTTTTGTTGCACGGTTTTGTTTTAACGCGTGGGGACCGCATGGGGTGCCTCACGAGAAAAAAAGAAGCTTGATTCCAGTCTCGTCTGTGTAGTTCATGAACATACTTATTAGAAAAAAAAAAGAAAACGGGACGAATACGGTGTGCGGGCCTGGCCGCTAGCGAGATGTCCGTGGTCCGCGTGTTTGAGACTCTAGTCTCAGCAGCCGGTTGAGCGACGACCTCGGGAGGAATTTCTTTCATAAACGCATGTCATGTATACCCTACTTACACGGGCAGGTGATCTCAGTTACGATGCACCTCAGGTCTTCCCGGGTGACTTTAACGGTGCTTAACGTAACAGCGGTTATTGCTAAACGCTCCGAAAGCTTTGGCCTCACTTATATTGACGCATTAATGATTTATGGTGCGCCGCGAATGTCGTATGGGATTGCGTGTCATCACATATGCACATGTATACAATATATATGGTCAACTCGTAATGGAAACAAGTTTTTGCGATTCCAGAATCGATTAGCAGCTCCTTGACAGGAAGGCCTGGATTTTTATGTTCTTTTTCGAATAGCATTACGTTAACTCCGTTAGTAAATTGCGCTGGTGCAATGTAATTATTCTTGTACTTAGAGGAAGTCTCGCATGTAAATCAAGGCATCAAAACGAAATAAATCATCATTGCTCAATAAGCGCTCCTCTAAAGGACTGCTGACGTCACTTTCAACGTTGTCGAACCACTGCCACGCTCCTTTCACCTGCTAAAGGCGAGTGGTGGGCACTGGGAAGGTCGCGATGGTATTTAAATATATGTGCATGCTGATACCCAAGTTGTTTCGAAATGCCGTACCTAGCGTCAAGATATCCCCGTATGACGTCGTGATCGGCAAAAGAAAAAAAAAGCGATGACGTTGCTAACAAAACGAAATAAATAATGCGAAGGCTGCGCTTGCGTGCTACGGCCGCAGCGCCTGCGGAAACGGAGACAGCCGTTGTTTACATCGTGTGCACTGACACCTTCTCTCTACTGACAGCCCTGCACTGTACGTTGCTCTGAAATTTATAACCTCAAAGTTCCGATTACAGGCACAGGTCGCAAAACGACATGACAGCCAATTATTGCAGTGATTGACTTGTTACTGAACCATAGTTTGTTTTGCGTTTTTACAAGTCTACTCTTCATGACCAGGAACGAAAGAGGAATAGTTGTTTCAATTTTCCCTTGTGTGAAGTCTGTGTGTGAACATTATCGGCGTTTAAAGAAGCTGTCGTGTCGTGCGAAATATTTAATGAGGAAGATGCATATAAGTACACATGTACAATTATTATATTGCAATGACAGGGGTATCTAACGCTAGTCAGTACTACAGTAGTGTGTGCGAGTGAATGCGTACTCGGTGGGCTTCACACAAACTACTTTCTTCGTGATAAATTATTGTATCATGTATTTAACTTTGATTATATAGCTCAGTTATTGGATAGTTTGTATGCTGTAGCTCACATTACTAGATTTTGTTGTAAAAATTTTAGCTTGGAAATTGTTTTTCTTTAACGCCCCCCCCCCCCCAAAAAAAAAAACAAAATTATCGATAAATCGCTTCTCAATCCTCGATTTTCTACGAATAAAGCGCTTATAGTATTTAAAGGTGTATACCTGTGCCGTGTGTTATTCAACGGGGAAAGAGCAGGCTGACGAGCGAGATTGACATTGCGGGCGTGTCTTGCCCCGCAGCAGTCGACGAGGTTTGCGCAAGGCTCGCCGCCTGCCGCGTCGAGTGCAGTCGAGGGGAACGGTACGCGCCGGGTCGCGGGCGGAGGTCGGGGCCTTCTCTCTCTATCTCTCTCTGCATGCCCTTCGAGCATGGCGTCGCCAGTGTTGACGGTATACTGCGCCGTCAGCGTTCACCGCGTCGCCGACCGCGGTGGCTCGCCGCATCTCCACCGCTCGAAGAACGAGAGATTATGTTGGCTGACATCGAACCCCGCGTGCCCCAACTCTCTCCTGGCAACTGAGTGAATAAAGTTTACCTACTACTACTACTGGCCGCGAATGCGCGCAGAGAGCGCACGAGCGTGCGTGTATGAAGAGTGGATGGAGTGCTCGAGGCTGTCCTCTGTTTAGCGTGGGAAAAGGACCACTCCTCCGTCTATATCTATAAGCTACTGGGTGGCAAAGCTGCTTCCGCAGTGTTGCAGCCCGCTGTTGAGACGGGAAAGAAAAGGTTCCATCTCGGTAAACGCCGCTGTTTGAGCTTCCGTATGCAGTCCGCCGCGGTTAAAGTCCCTAGATTTTTTCCTGTAGAAATGTAGGGACTGTAGCCGCGGTGGTAATGTGCTTTCGGTGCTGGGCGCCTGACCTGAAGGTCGCGGGTTTGATTCCGGCCGCGGCGGTCGCATTTCGATGGAGGCAGAATGCTAAAAATGGTCGTGTACTGTTCGTGTACCCCAGGTGGTTGACATTTTCTGGAGCTTCAACCTCTGCATGGCTCGCCATATCGTGGTTTTGGCACGTAAAACTCCAGGTATTCAATTATGATCTTCGGTGGGCTCTGGCAGATTTAGACGAAACTTATGCACCCGTCTTGCAAAGACTTCAACGCGTGCTCTGTTCTGTAAAGATCGAGAAGTATTTTACACGTGTTTTTCAGTGTTGGTTTCCGAGAATGAACGACCTCTTGAACTTCAGGGACATATGTATAAAAAGAACGAAATCCTCTAGATACGTTAATTATTTCCAATCTATTAAAACGATGACCCGGGAACACTGTGGACCCGTTCATTTTTATATAATGGCGCCGGACTAAGCAAGCGACTTGTTAATTGTAGTTAATAGCGTCTGGAAGTGGGGAACAGACCTCATAGACTGGACCAGCAACTCTGACGTGACTTACCTATCTACCGAACTAATTAGTTCCCCCCGCCCCCCCGCCTTTCTGTATTCCGCGAGTCCCGTAAAACCCCGTAAGGAAAGTCTTAATGAGGGGGAGGGGGAGAGAGAAAGAACGTCGCGCTTTTTTCTCGCCTTTCGCTGCGCGCCCCCTCTCCCTTTTCACTCTCTGAGAAGGTGAAGCGTAGATTGCTCCCTTTCTTCGCATTCACGACGTAATTTGGTATTCGACGTCGCGCTCTCCGTCTCACTTGTCGTCGTTGTTTGCCCTACCTTAGGCTCGCACTGTGTACGTATACACCTTCGGCGAGCGCGGTTCCGCATTCACCTTTTGTTGTCTCCGCGGCGTGGCGTTGAGTAAGCCAATTGGTTATATTTTTCTCTATTTAAGAAAAAAAAAATAACCGTAAAAATACACACACAGACACAGCGAGAAAAGGGGTGCTTCGCCCCACATATATTTTGAGAAACCAATTTCGCGTTTTACTTTTTCGCCGCGGCAACAGCGAGCGAGCGGCGGGTCAGTCGGCCAGCAGCGAGTGGGGAGGCCTCTTGTGTTTGTCGAAACCGAGATCCCACTTCCTGAGTGGCATTTCCCTTTCGCGTTTGTCCCCCCGCTCAGATCGACACCTGTGTGCTCGCCCGCCGCTTTTGCTGCTGCTTTTCTTGAAGAGGCAGCCATCCGTCGCAAGCGAAGCCATTCGACTCTCGATTGCTGCATCGCCGCCACGGAGGACAGAAAAAAAGTCCACTATCGCCGCCTGCTCCTCTTCCTTTTCACCGAGAGCAGTTTTGATGGCAGGGGAGGGCAGGGGCTATTTTCCGAGGAAAGAAAGCTCCCCCTCTCGGTTGCTGCTGTTGTCTCCTCGTGCTAATGGTGTGGAGGCGTCGCTCGTCTTCATCATCCCTTCTTGCCCTGTTGCGCAGAACTTTCTTGAGTCTTACTTTCTTTTGTTCGTCTTGGACGACATCGAGTGAAGCGTGTGCCCGTCGTGTGCTCTCGTATGTCTCGTGTGTCGCTGTTCTCATCTTCCATCCGGAGATGTTCTAACCCCCGCCGTTATGCGCATGCTTTCGCTCCGTCCGGCGCTGTATGACAAGCGGCCATGTTTTGTCGTCCCCCGCGTGCGCCTTTTCGCGATCGAGCGAGGGTCATCCTCTTGCTGCGCGCTTAGTTACATGCGGCTGTGAGAAACTACGAGCTAACGGAGGCAAGCCCAGGCCCGTTTTTACGAGGAAAAGGAAAGCGTTCCCGGACTTTGCTTGGTGAAATAGACCCTATAGATAAGGAACGGCCGTTTCCAAGTGAGCGAACTGGGTGTAATAAGAGATTTGAAATTGCTATAGAATCGAGGCAGCTGCACGCGGCCTTTTCTGTGCGTTCTCCGGTTTATATACTCATCGTAGTACTGCACGGAACTCGTATCGAGAGACGGACTATAATTTGACGCCCGTGTGGGCGTGGTGAAAAAAAAAAAAAAAAAGGGGGCGCGAGCGCCTGTTGAAAGTGCTCCTCACTACACGATCACTGAACGCATTTATGCGCGCCTTCACTTTGTGCAGTGCGCGCGCACACGACAGCCAACGCGCGCGCGCCCGATTGTTGGAGGATGTTGCTGTCGCGTGACGAGAGGTGCATACGAGGAGGAGAGGTGCTTTAAACTTTGTAACGATGCTCTGGCGCCCTTCGTGTGGCTCGAGTTTCGATGGCGTGTGTTGTTCATTACTTGGCAAGCTTTTAATCCGTTATTGAAGCAACGTTATCTTAGCTTTCGTTTAGTGTTCTCTTATTCTCTGCGTACATTTCCTGCGCTCTCTCAGACTTAGCTGAAGTTCAAGTAATTGTAATGCTGTATTCTTTCGTATTATTTACTCTTCTCGTGTTTATCACGGCATTCACTCTCCCCTAGGCACTGCAAGGCGAATGTAGGGGCTTCATGCAGTGAATGTTCAGCGGCGCGTACGTCGCGCAGGTCACGCTTCCTCGTCCATGGGACGTTGGACTCAATGACACGGAATTAATGTTATGACACGGAGTATGTGATACAGTATATCTACAGAATTAAGCCGCGACCCTAGAGTGCGCGTGTAGCTATAATACATGCAGTCTTTCTCAGCATACTCGTTCTGCAGCCTGACGGTAACCTCCTCCTTGTCTCCCTTTCTTCCAGATCGGTTCTATACGCCGGGCATTAGTCGATGCCGCTGTCCAGGCAGGCATTTCGTACCTCCCCCTACAGCGATAGCAGTAAAAGCGAATGGCATGCGCCTCCTCCATTCTTTCTTTCTCGGCCTGTCTTGTCGTATAAGTGCTGGCGGTGTTACGGATGCTTGCGACGGCCGATGCCGCCTCGCCCGACCGCGCTCACGTACGGGCCGCTGCAGCTTCGCTCGCTTTCCTCTCGCCGCCTCTATTGGTCCGCAGAGCAAATGAGCGCGGCTTCCCCGCTGGGCACTTATGAGCGCGCCGCCTCGGTCGTCTCCGGGGAAGCTGCTGCTTTTCCTCGAGTTCCGTATTATTGGTGTGGGCTGGCTTGCTTTCCTTTTCGGTCCCGTGGGGCGCGTCTAATTTGTTCTTCCGAATGGCAGCCGCTGCAGTTTTCGATGAGCATGCGCGGAGAATTACAGCTTTCTCTGCTCGTTGGTAGTGGAGTCGCCTTCTGGTGTACACAGCGTCCTTGTTGCGAAATTTAGTTTTTTTTTTCTTTTGCGTACTTTGCATTCAGCCGGCTTCGCAGATGACCTTACGCACTTGCGCCCTGTTTGAAAGAACCCATTCAAAGTCAAAGTTCAAAGTCAAAGTTTATTTCACCAGAAAAATCTGGATAGTCTTCAGGGCTAAAAGCTGCTCTAGGCAGCTTGACTTGGTCCCTGAAATACGTTTGCCGCTTGCCACATGCACGCACACACGCACACGCACGCACGCACACTCGCTCAAGCGCACATGACTGTAAGGAATTGCAGCATGACTCCTATTTTACGCAGCCTGTATTCCGTTCACACTGTACGTTCCCTCAAACGTATTTTCCTTTAGTTTTGAAACTGAAATCCCGTTTTTTATCGCGCACTACTGGCATAGCCAGGGAGGTGGGTGGGGGGCGGGTGTTAGGCCCCCTAAAATATTCAGTTTTGCAGCTGTATATGTACGCGTACAAATCCACGCGTGAATATGCATAACGGGTGGCTCAAGCCCCCTCCCGCCACCCCCTGCTTCCCGAAAAAAAAAAAAAATTCTGGCTACGCCCTGTCGCGCACTGTTGCTCCAAGTATCCGGTACGCACTCGAGCTACAGCATCGTGGCTTTTCGCCTGCACTCCCCTTACTCCTCCTGGAGCGTGGAATAAAACTTCGTTCATTTATTCATGCATGTATATGCATTGAATCTTTGTCCTCTCTCTTTACAACCTTGACACGTCTCATCCTAAAAGCTGCATAACCGTGGCGGTTCCGTCCAGCATTCGTGAGCTATGTTATCGTTCTCTCACTCTGACGTCGTTTCGTCATTTTCGGGACACCTTCATTCAGCTTCCGCAGCGGGAGACGACGGGTGCACGCGCGTGCACGCAAGGTCAGATCCTCGCAAAAAATCCGGCGCGGCGCGAAAGTCCGGAACTAGCAAAAGCTCCTCGCCGTGCGCTGCTCCTTCGTGCGTAACCGCCGCGGGGTCACCTCTCCCCCCTCCCCCTCTCTTTCTCTCGACGACTGGCTGCATGAGCCCCGCGGATATATAACCCGCGTGTATATCTTGTCGCCGCCGCGATGCGAAGGGAGTCCGTTCTGGCGATGCCTCGCTGAGTGCCGTGCCTCGGTGTCGTGAACACGGTGCATTCGTGTACATCATGTCACAAATTCCTATACATTGCAGCAGTAGGTAACAATAATGTGATCTAACCATAAGAAAAACAAAACATCTCGAACCTCGACGTCTTCATCGCCCTCAGCGGCGGTGCAGTGTCTGTCTGAATGGAAGCTTCGAGGAAAGATTAATATCGCTCAGTGGGCGAGCCCCTCCTTCCTCCTCATAACCGCGCAGGCGATTTTCGGTTTATGGCGAAAGCCTTAGATGCCTCATCAAGCGCAAAGGGACCGTCGGCGGTGTCAACACGAGTGTGCCAAAAACAGTGACGCGTGACGCCGCAGCTCGCCAAAATGTGTGACGTCATCATGACGTCGCTATGACGTAGCGTAACATGATGTCACGTGATGACGTCGTCGCTTTGTCAAATACGGGTCAATCGACCGAGAATAAAAAGGTGGATTTTCACCTTCGAATAGTTTGGGGCAAATACCGAAGGGACCGCGTGAATTTCTTTTTATTTGCACACCCGAACATTATAGCACTGGGGGTGCGCCATGGAAAAGCGGCACGCGTGTGCCAACGGACTTGGTTCTTTCTTTTTGCGCGTTTCGTATGCTATATGCTACCTAAACATCATGTTTGAATATGTTGCTTTTGCGTGTTTTGAATAGCTGGGGATGTCGACTGTTCGGCGAGCACTTCTTCTGGCGCCTCTCAGCCTTCCCGCTGCGCGAAGTGATGAGAAATGCACCTAGCGCGCTCCCACGCGCGGCGCGCGTCTTCGTGTGTTGTGGAAAGAACTAGCTGGCTGGCTGGCGAGAAGTCTTACGTACGCGTGCTGAACGAGCCCGCCTTGTGCAACCGAGCGGATTCTCTCTTCCTTCGCCCACCGTCCATGTGCATGGGCCGGTGCTTAACGCTGGCGAGAAACTCCTTTTTTTCCGAGGAGTCTGCTCTCGCCCACCTTTCGGCTCCTTCTCGCTTGTTGTTGTTATTGTCACTTCTTGCACGCTGGAGAGTGTAGATGCTTGCACTCGCGGCGGTCGGCGCCTGTGTCGCCGCAGGTGTGGCCCGCGTCGTCGCACACTTCTTTATACGCCCCTGTACGTGCATGCATACCTCGCTTATAAACTGATAACGTCGCCTGCCTATATGCGCTCGCAATATATACTTTATATACTTCGTGAATTCCGCATGTTCGCCGACGCATGCGCGATGAACTTCCGTGTATTGGCCGAATGCGCTCTTCCTTCTACCAGAGATATATATACTGAAGGACTCCGGGTAATATGGATTGGACTCGGGGTGGCGAGTTTTTTTTTTCTTAATTGCAATTTGGGGTGTAGTCAATTGTACACTAGGTGGTGCTTCCTTGTTTTTCATTGCGGAGCACCAGCGCTGTTGGCTATCGATGTAATTGAAGTAATTATAGCTAATTGAAGGCAATGCTAACGCGTTTACTATCGCAATCACATTGACGTTCTAAGAAAAAAGAAGTGTTACTCATTCCTATGAGTCCTGACTCGCCACGTATATGACTCTCTTTAAAGAGACGCGTTAACTCTCTTTTGCGTCCCGCGACTCTATGGCGAGAGTATAATAATCCTGTCCAAAGATAGTTCACGTGTCTCTCTAAAGGGACACTAAAGCAAATATTAAGTCGGCGTTGATTGTTGAAATAACGGTCCAGAAACCTTGTAGTGCTACTTTTGTGCCAAGGAAGCGCTTATTTTGAAATAAAATCACCTTTTAGTGGTCCGCATCACGTTAACGCGCTTCAAATCACCCGCCTGAAAGCGGTCTTTCTCACGCCACTGCTGCCGTGCCCAACGTTGCCCGCTTTTACTGCGCGGCGGCGTGCACTGGCAGCGTGCGCCATTCGAGCATCCAGCAACATCACATGCATGCGGCATTTTGTCGAACTTTCTGTCAGAGCGACTTTCACGAGCGTGCAAAACACACGCTGAGACGCGACCGCGTGAGCGAAGCAGGGTGCTGCGCGAAGCGCAGTTCGGCGAAAACGAAACCTTTCAACCACGCGCGCCGCTCCCCATGGCAACGCCAAAGAGGTTCTTTTTTCCATGGATCAAACGGAAATGAACAAACAGCGTTTTATTACGTCTTTTGATGCACGGAAGGTTCTTTTTTTATTGCAGCTGGTTTGATTACGAGTGATTAATTGTAGTCGAACTCTCTCACGTCATCGGGATCATTTCCAAAATGTTCCGCTCGTGGCGCTCATCGTGTGATACATTTAGCTTGATCTCGGTAAGTACGGCACTGCTATTAATATTGTGGCGGTGAAAAGAAAGAGGAAGCTGGCGCAGATTAGAGAAAGACGACGCCTCTTACCGCCGCTTGGGCACCAGCTATATTTGTTGTAAATACACCACCTCTGCACTCGTGTGCCTGTTTTCTTCGTGCAACATATTTGGTGGAGGTGCTGGGTCTCTTACCGCCTCTTACCGCCACAATATTGCCGTTTTAGACGTCATACATTGAGCTTTCACTCTGACATAAATTGTTATTTGCCTTTGGTGTCCCTTTAAAGACACCTGCTTGGCAAGCCGGGACTCACAAGGGTCAAAGGACTTCGTTTTAGGGGCGAAGCTCCTTGAGGCGGCACCCGTTCGTCCCTCGTAGTCGTCGTGGTCGTAGTAGTGAGTAACAAGTCTTACGCTTTGACCTCCAAGGTGGTGCCGGTGGGAGATTTCTCCTGTGCGTTGTTGAACAATAAAACATTCGCAGCGTGCGCGTTAACTAAAAGCCGAATTCTTCTGTCTCTCATTCCCCATTAGCAGCCATTGGCATGTTCCAGTAGGAAACGTTAGTAGAAGTAGAAGTGTAAGTGTTAGCTAAAAGCCGACTTCTTCTGTCTCTCATTGCCATTAGCAGCCATTGTTTACCTCCAAGGTAGTGCCTGGTGAGATTTCTCCTGTGCGTGATTAAACAATAAAAATTTTGTTCAAAACGCCGTTGATTGATGAAATAAACCAACGAAAGACGCCAGATGTTTTGTAAAAGCAGAACGAAAGAACGCCAGATGTTTTTCTTAAAGTGTAGTAGTAGTAGTTGTATTTAGCCACCTCGCCCGATCGTCAACGGGCGAGGTGGACCGGCAACGGCGCGAGGACCCTGCCGTACGAGAGTTAAATCACACTAAAAGACATACTTTGCGGGCGATACACTCTAGTGAGCTTTCAACTTTTCGTCTTAATGTACATGATAAAGAAATTATTTCTACGAAAAACGCAAGGCACACCTTGAGCAATATGTTTGGTTTTGGGACGCTAAATGGAACCATGAGGCGATGCGAAGCCGGAGCACTTGCACGATCGCGTTCCGTTGGCTTTCGTTGGGCATGCTACCGACCTCGCGTCGTGGAACGCGCGTCCTGTCTTCCCTCTAGCCTTGCCTTTAATTCGCACAGGGCGAGCGGGGAATGCGGTCGCTCTTGGCGCTCTTTCGCTCGGGAGCGGACTTCTTCCTTGCATTTCACCGATCACAAGTGATAATGAAGGGACCACGTAAACCAACAGTACAATAAAAGTTTGATGTTTAATATATACACGATGTTTCACACTCTTTATATTATGTACTGGGCGCATTTCACGGAAGAGTTTCACGGTTTACAGATGATTCCCTCCGTAGCTTCGCCCCACTCATCATCATTCACCCCGTGGATATGCTGTGATTTTTTTTCCTTAATCGTAATTGGCGCTGTGGTCAGTCGTGCACCAGGCCAAACTTTCCTGTATTTCTTTGCGGAGTACCAGCACTCTTGGCTATGGTTGCCCAGTGACTGTCAAGCTAATTGATTTGGAGGTAATTAAAGGTAATGCTCACGCGTTTATCTGGCACTTACCACTATATCCCCGCTGATTGTTTCCCGTTCCAAGGTGTAGCCCATGCATGTCTGTATTAGCCTAAATCACATTAACAGCCCTTATCACGCCGCTTTCGGCTGTGCAGATCGTTGTTCCCTCGTGTGTGTAGAGGCCGCCGGATGGTGGGCAGACTCGCGTCGAGGCGTATCCGCCGCGTACGCCTCGACGCATGTGAGCAACGACTGACTATGTAGCTGCAGGCTTGCGAGAATGCGTCGGGGAGAACGCGGAGGTTGCGTCTGCAGCGTCCGCCATTTCTTCATTTGTATTACGCTCGGGGGGGTCCATTTGTATTACGCTCGGGGGGGTCGCGGTGCATTCGTGGCGATGTGCCTGTCGCTTCGTCCGGACAGACACAGAAGAACGTTCGTTTTTTTTTTTTTCCCCTTTTTCTCGCTGTTTCGCGGGAATCCGCTCAGGGGCGACACACGAACTCGTGACTGCATACACGCACGCGCGCCGCGCCGCCATGGCGTGTCGTCACCGCGTTGTGGGGCGCGAGTTTTTGGTTTTGCGTGCCTTACCGTGCTGCCAGGCTTTCGAGAGAAAAAGTGCAATTGAAGAAGAAAGGCGAAGAAAAAGTGAAAGCGCAGCCAAGGCAAGGAGCGTACAAAGTGCGGATAGGCGTCAAGCCGAGCGGGGTGCACGCGCGTGATTTCGAGGCGAATGAGCATATATCCGCCGCATATATATTCTCCTATCCCCCCCCCCCCCCTTTTTTCTGTCCTTTCTTCTCTTTTCTTTTCTTTTCACTTCTCTTTTTTTCTTTTTTGCGCAGACATAATCACTAACTACTGCTGTCTGGAGCGTTGTGATGGTCCGTTGTATTTCGTTTTGCTTTTTTTTTAAATATTACACGTGATGCATTTTTATAATTATTTGCGCCGTCTAAGTATTGTCGGTGTTTCGGGCATATATGTATAGAGCGGGTGCAGTAGTCGCGGAAGCCATACAAGGCAAGAGAGAGAGAGGGGGAAAAAAAACGCAATTAATATTACAGCTTCGAAGTGATGTTATGCCAACGAGTTCGTTGTCGTGATGTTATCCAGTCTGTTTCCTTCGAGGAGTAGTCTGTTTCCTTCGAGGAGTAATTGCGTGGCCGAAAAGGAAATGAAAGGCGCAGGAAGTTCGACGTGAGTGCATATAGGCCTATATATAGGACGGCGGCCAGTTATGTGGAGGCACGGAATTGAGCAGTTCGCAAGCATGATAAAATGGGATCGTCTCGCGTAAGATAGGGTACGTTGGATATCATCGGGAGAGGCCTTCGAGCTGCAGTGGGCATAAATCAGGCCGTCAATGATGGTACAGTTAACATCTTTCTCTGTCCTTGTTTTGTTCCGCTATATTATGTATTTACGTCAATCATGATGACCGTGATCAATCATGACTCCGCGGATGCGTTTTCTTATATTTATCAGCGCCTTTGCATATGTAGAATAATATGCACTAATTAAAAGAAAGCATGTGGTCAAAAGTAATTCAGAGTTCCCCATATGCGGTTCGGCTCATCATCAGAGCGTACTCTTGGCTATTAAAACGCCTAATATTTATTATTTTTTTCTTTATCTCGTCTAAGCTGGAGCTCCATCGTATATCATCTGTCATCATCTGTCAAATTGAAAGCATACAAATGTTTAGTGCGACCTGGCCTAGAGTACGCGGACTCAGTTTGGAGCCCACACCATATCGATAAATTGGAGCGAGTACAAAAACTGGCGGTTCGGTTCACCTTTTCAGATTATTCAAGAAAGAGCAGCGTTAGCCAGTTAATTATGAAAGCTAATCTACAGACGCTAGTTCATCGCAGAATATCAAGGTTAAAATTTATTTTTCAGCTCTATCATGGACACTTTAGATTAAATCGATCTGCATACCTACACTGTGTCACCAGACATTCCCTTCGAACGGGTCACAGTAAAATGCTGAGACAATCCGTAAGCCACATAAACTCGCACAAGTACTCGCTATTTCCAGCCGCCATCGACTATTGGAATACACTTCCCGAAAGTGCAGTTTCCTCGGCTTCAGCAGATGCATTTGTTAATGCTATTGCAAATATCAACTTTGGTGTGTGAAGTGTTCACAATCCAATGTCGCACGATTCACTTTGTATCTTTTGAACTTATGTGTGCGGAAAGAAACGTTGTGTGATTACTATTTCTTTGTACTTTTACTTATTTTCTTTTTTGAATGACCATGTACCACGTTTGTCACTTATGTAATATGAAGATTTTTTTTCGTTACCACTCCTGCTTGGGCCCGAATGTGGCCTGCAGTATGTATAAATAAAAAAAAAATATTGTAGATGAATGAGCGTCGGTAGGGGGGGGGGTGCGAAAAGAGGCACTTGCCATCCTTATCGCTTTTCGTGACGCTTATCGCACGCATCCTGCGTCAACAGGCGACCGCGATAAGCGTGGCGGCAGGCGACGTTCTTAATCTGGGTTGCGAAAGAGCAAGGCCTTCGTCGAGGAAACTGTATCGGAGTTTGGCGCCACACAATGCGGAGCAGTGGCACGTCGAGTGTCCTTGTCGATAGAGCTCTTCAAGAGTCCTTATGCTACCAACGTTGCGCATAAGGAATGTCGTGTGTATACGTATGTCCTGCAGCAGGTGTATACGTAGTGACCGATCGCACTGCAATCTTTGGATGGCTCTGCTGTCTGAGACGGTATACGTGAACTTGACCCGACTACGTGTCGGTCGCTGTATTCTGGCGGGATAATGGTGGAACAGGGAGCTGTTGTGCATTAGGTGGCTCTCAGGCCTAGCTACATAAAACACGTTCCTCGATATTTTCACGGTAATAAATAGAAAATAACCGAGAGCACGGCTAGCAGCAGAACGGCTCCGATCGATGAGAACGTTTTTTTCTTTTCCCACCACCAGCGGATCCTCCGTCGCGCACAAATAAAAGGAGAAACTGAAACAAAATGTCAAGTTGCGCTAGTTAGTGCTCGTTCATTTTCTTGAAAAAAAAAAAAAAACAGCGCACGAAGAAAGCTAGGACAAGAAGGAGAGGGAAGACACAGAGTGCCGCACTCACAGCTGAAAGTTCATTGGACGGAAACATGAACTTATAGAGGCACAAACCGCGCACGGCAAGTGAAGTCAACTTCCGCAAAAGGCTGTTGCACGGCTACAGCGAACCTGTAGCCGCGCAACAGCTAGAAACCCACAGAATGCACGTGTCAATATGTTTACATTCGTAAA
The DNA here is from genome assembly GCF_013339695.2 of Rhipicephalus sanguineus. NCBI lineage: Eukaryota > Metazoa > Arthropoda > Arachnida > Ixodida > Ixodidae > Rhipicephalus > Rhipicephalus sanguineus. The sequence goes on from NC_051177.1 coordinate 34,283,691, forward strand.
TTCATGTTTCGAGACTACTTACTTAAATTAGCGATAGTAAGCTTCTTAAATATGCGCCACGAAGACTTAAAGGTTTCATTTTTCGATTTTCACAGCTAAATGACAGCACCTTCAACTTAGAATACATTAATTGTTAGGGTTTTACGTCCCAAAACCACAATATGATTGAGGGACGCCGTTATGGAGAGCTCTGGAATTTGTGCCTATCTGGTGTTCTTTAACGCGCAGCTCAATGTAAGTGCACTTCGTCACGATGTGACGTGATACTTTATTGCGTCTTCTAGTATTCAAGCCGTTTTGGCGAAGTAAACAAAAAAAAATGACGAAACTTAATAAATCTATCGCTTGTTAGCTTTAAAACACTAATGCGTTGATCTTTAGCCATAAGAAGTTAACCTGGCCAGTTAGAGCAGACGTTGTCAAAATCAGTGACGTCATGGCGAGCTGCTGGTGCGGGTAAGTTCTCCGAAGTGTATAGAAACTTCAACGGGTGCGGCGTCGCTGTAGGCCCGCCTTTCTTTCTTGCGCGTTTTCTGTATTACACCGGAACAACGAGTTGTATAGTGTAACACACACACACACACACACACGCACACGCACACGCACACACACACACACACACACACACACACACACACACACACACACACACACATATATTGTGTGTATGTGCTTGAAGAACTCGGCTAGATAGGCTCACCATAATCAGACTCGGCTTTAATCCGCGCCATACACGCTGTCGTATAGCATAGTTTGTCTATATCCTTCAAACATCGCATTTCTTCTTATTTTGGATAAACTTCGTGTTTCCTACTTCGTGCTTAGTTAGGTAGTAATCTTGGCTGAATACCAGAGCTAGCCGGCAGCGAGAAATGACTTTCATTGCAAGCTGCGGTTATCAATTCGAAGCGCTTACGCGACCCCATAAATTGCTTGTCTTATGTAGTAAACAGGGTAGTGTTGGGCGCCGCAGCTTTTGCCCGTTTTTATAGCCCATTTATACGAAAGACGATAAAACGTTGTAGGGACGTGTTCTCGACATCAATGAGAATGCTGCGCTTCGGGGGGGGGGGGGGGGGGGCTGGGTTTATGGCTATGAGCTACAGTATAGTGGTGTGTGTGTGTGTCGAAGCTTTGTCAGGCATGACGGTTATGCTACACATAGAGGATGCAGTCGTGCCTTGATGTCATGCGTCAAAACGGTGGGCGTCAACGGAAACTGCTTTCGGCGCTCCCAATTTGCGAGGGGAGGGGAGGGGGAGAAACGCTGCATGGTGGCAGATGAGTAATGCACAGGATGCTGGTTGTTCATCCCGTGGCAGCGAGGTTGGTGCGCCGCTAAGGGTTCGTGCCGTGGCCTCTACACGCGACCTTTGTACGTGCTATATTGATTAGTATATTGTGGTGTCTTCGCTGATCTTGTCCTTGGTTTTGTGGCATTCCTCAGCGGATAGTGCGCAGTATAGATCTTGATCCATACGAATGAGTTGTCCGTACTCATGCTTCGGGTTCAGGATCACTCGTAGAATTTCTCTCCGACGTTCATATGCGAAGCCCTTGTGGGTGAACAATTCCAAAAAAGGGCAGTTGACGCTTGTTCTTAAGATAACAAACTTCCGCGAATTTTTTAAAGATAGAACAGTGTTCATGCATTTTAGGCAAACGCAAGCTTTCGTTCTGTATTTGTGCTGACGAGGGGAAAAAAAAAGAAAACGCGACTGACCCTCAATATTAGAATGCATGGAGACGAGTAGAAACGAGAAATATCTGGGGATCAGCGCGCAAGCTTTGTCGTTTTTTTTTTTTTTCACATCCAGCGCTAAGTGTATAGTTCGAATCCAGCGCTAATGTCGTTCTTGTGTAGCGATTGGTGATGTTCTAAAGTCTGCGCTAAATGCAGCTCCACTACTTTGAAATCTGAGGAAGTGCGTCGCACGGGCACCCAGCTATTCCCGTCGCGGTGTTGTTAGTCTCTGTCTATGAGTGATGTCTCGCAGTAGTTCGTAACACCGGCGCCGGAGAAGCGCCGGTGAGAGGAGCAATCGAGTGCCTGGCGAGGCGGTGGCGCCCTCTCTTGCGCGGGGCCGGTGTCAGCCGCAGGTTGTCAGCGGCCCGTATTTGAGCATTGCTCGCGTAATTTTAAGCCTGTAATTACCACTTGATTTTAAGCGTGATCATGGCACATGATGTATATATAGATGGACGACAAGCCGGGCCCCTAAAGTGCTATACGCACTTAAAACGAAGCGGGATGTTCTGCTTTTTGCGGTGTATAAAGGAACCGTGAGCATAAGCAGGCAGAGTGTATGTACAATCGGCGCGTGCATGTAGGAAGTGCTAACGGTTCTAATAACTGAGCGAGTGGCGGCATACACAATACACGAGAGTAACTATAGATGTATACGCCTATGATGCTAAATTATTTTCGCGAGGTGTTCTAATGATGAAATGTCGCTTTTGCGCCAACGTTTCGACTAAGGTGACTTGACTTCATCGCAGCAGCTGTTTTCCTAACGTGAACTTCTGTCCTATTTAAATTATGCACAGTATTTTTACGCCATCAAACTAAATCGCATTAAGCAGTCGGTGCGTTCCATTTACCTTGCAATTTGTATATATATATATATATATATATATATATATATATATATATATATATATATATATATATATGTGTGTGTGTGACGCTATGAATGGGAGACGTCCAGCGGCACCGACGCCATACTTTTATTCTATCGCACGAGTCACTTCTTCCTCGTCGGCTTCTACCAGACATCACTGCCTTTATACGTCACAGGATTCCCCCTCCCCCCGAAAGAATGCGCGAGTTTAACAAAACATGAGCAAGCAGAGTGTTAAAGCTAAAATGTCCAAACGCGGAGTAGTTCGATGTCACAAGGGAGTTCCGTAAAGCTAGCACATAGAGATTCACAGGAGAGGCCAGCAGTCCAGGAATATCAAGGAGAGCTCTGGGGGGCGAGGCTGGCTGTTGCGCTCGGGACAACACAAGTATGCCTTGAACGTTGACACTGATGATGACATAGCTGGTATTTGAGTGAGGAATGGACCAGGTTCGAAGACTTTGCAGGATCGACACCTCGGATTTCGTAGACGTCGTATTCTTCGTTGTGAGTGGTACACAAGCCGTGCATGCAGTTCGCGTGCCCGTTGATTGAGGCTGATTGGGCGCTGCCTCTCTTCCTGCAGAGTAGAAGGGGTGGTTTCATGTCTTTTTGAGAGCTTTGTGCGATGATGTCGCAGTTGTTTAGATCGAAGGTGCAATCTTGATCGTTGGTGCAGAAGGGCGGTGTTTCGGCGGTGTCTTCTCCTCGGGCTTCTTTTCAGAATAATTTCTTTAAGGCGTGACCGAGGTTTCGATGACGTTTTCTTTCGTCGTCGCCCATGTTGAAGTGTGTGCTGTAGTTTGATTTCGTCCACTTGCTTGTGCTGGTCTCGCTGATGAGGGAGCCCTTTATGAACATGACTCTGAATTTTTTCGCAAGTTGATGTGACGTCCGCTAGGTAGCTGGTACACGGTGAGCTGTTGTATTGCTTGTCAGGCTGTGAAGGCAGGGTCAATTGTGAATGCGTGTCACTTTGCGGAGCTATCGATCTGAGAACATCCGACGAAAAACCATGCTCTGGAAAGTCGTCGTATGGTCTGGCTTCGTGCAGGTTCACCAGCTCGTTGAGAGTGAGTGTAGGCATCTTTTGAGGTGTGTCGTCAGGTTTATCGGTAATATTACCGTGAGGTGATGTCAAATCCGATTGTGGGACATGCATGCGACACGAGATGTCAAGTGGATCTGGGGCTTCAGTAATAATAAACCGTTCACCGGAGTTAGTTGTCTGAAAGGAGCTTGTGTCGACGGAAGTCACACCTGCGCTTTTGTTTCCATTGTTGGAACTGGCGCTGTATGGTGAATCCACATCGCTTCGACATTCCGGTGGTTGAGCGCTGGAAGTTACCGCAACAGACATGGCTTGACCCAATTCCGAATCTTCGTCTTTTTGCGGAATAACAGAAACAGGCTCTTCTGATGCTTTCAATTGAAGAGAAAGGTCGTGGCTTGGTCGATTACTTTCCCGACGCGTCAGCTCATCTGTCGTGAACGTAATGACCTTCTGATGTATGTGGCAGTCGTTACGAAGAACATAAGAGCCACTTGATGCAAATCCAGGTGGTGCGTCACGTATGCTAAACGACGAATCAGCTGCATTGGGTGGTTCAATAACGTCTCGTGTAGCTTGGTGCAGCGCAGAGGTAGAAGATGCCGATTTTTGAGCAGATGAGAAGCCCGGTGGAAGGCTGGGTCTTTTCGGCAAAAGCCATGGTTGCGTTTTAGTGAGCTGGGGCCTTGCTTTGTCTGTTGAAAATTGGGCATTCATTCTCGGCATTCGAATGCGCTTTCTGTTATCAGAACGTTCATAACATGGGGCCATAGGCAACGATTTTCTCACATGAGGCTTTGTGTGGCAAAAATGCTTGCTGCGTGAAGGTTCTTCGTTACTGTGACGAGCGAGTTGAAAGGCCTCCAACTGATTGGTTATGGTCAAGTCTTCATCGTATTCTTTAAATCGAATGATCATTTCTTCTTTGATTTTTTGCCAAGATTCATCGTTTTGAAAGATATGTGTGAGGTAAAATTTGAAAGCCTCACCGGTGACGTAGTTGTTGAAGTCTGCGACCATGTCCCGTTCCGTCCATGATGCAGCGGTAGCGTGGTGTTCGAAGAGGTTGAACCATTCCTCTACCGGTCCATCGTCCGCTGATCCGGCGTACTGTGGGATGGCAAGGCCTGCCAACGATGCTGCCATGATGGTGGTCGCTGTGTGCAGCGATGATCTGCTCAGATGGTCTGTATGTGGTCAGGGCGTCTTGTTGGGAATGTTGATGATGTGTGGCTGATGAAGTGGCTGCCAGGTCTTCATCCTGTCGACTTGTGTGACGCTATGAATGGGAGACGTCCAGCGGCACCGACGCCATACTTTTATTCTATCGCACGAGTCACTTCTTCCTCGTCGGCTTCTACCAGACATCACTGCCTTTATACGTCACATATATATATATATATATATATATATATATATATATATATATATATATATATATATATATATATATATATTGTGTGTGTGTGTGTGTGTGTATGCCATGCACAGCAACTGCGAAAGCTCCATCCAAGCCTTCGTACGTCCATCACGACGTCCCTATTTCCCATCTTTTCCCGCGAGTTCCCACTTTCAACGCGACTGCGCCTTCTCTTATAATCTCCTTTCTCCGACGACTCCGAGACTTCCATCATTTCCACTTCCGTGGAGCGGGTCGTCCCTTATTGCCCACTAATCGAGTGGCGGTGTCGTTCGCGTATTACACTGCGCAGTACATATACACGTGTCGTAACCCATACCGCGAGTCACGTCAGCGCGCGCGCTTGCCGTCTCTCCCGCCGCTGTCCCGTCTGTACGTGCGTTGTGTCGTCTGCGAGGCGCCGTCGTTCGCGCCCTGGCCGCGGGCGAGAAAATTATCGGCCGTGCCCGCGATTACGGCCCGTTTCCTTTGCCTTCCATCGCTCAACGTCGCTGATTGCGCGGCCGCCCTCGTGTGCTCAAGCCGTGCATGCGCGTGTCGCTAAATGCGTGCAGTACAGGGAAAAGCTATGCTGGTCCCGCCATCCGTTCGGAAACGTAAACCGCGGCTGCCGGTGTTTGACAAAGTACGCATACGTGAGGCTTTGTATTACATACATTGTGCGCCCCATCATAATCCTTCCGTTACCTTTTCAAATTAGCCTGATCCCGCGGTTCGGCGATGATAAATGGCGGAGTAACTGCCTTTATCCTTGTTTCTCTTTTTTTTCTTTTTCATTTCGATGTATTCGCTGCACTACCTAAGCACGCAAAAGTGTGCAGTTCGTATATCATGCGGAAACTGCAACAATGTGTCTGAAAACTGCGTGAATCGACAGCTTTAGATGGTTTGATTGGCTGGCGCCCTAACCCTTAGCTTTCATTGCAATTAATAATTGTATTTTAAGCAGCGCAAACTGTACTGGAACAGTCGTAAACGTAGAGCATGCAAGGACGAGCGCTCTAGAATTTTTGCGGTGTCTATTGCAGCATATATTGCGCCTTAACTTGTATTGCCAAGGTATAAATTAATGGCGTCTGTTATTCGGCCACGTAGCAGAGCGCCAGCCAGTAAGTATACTGACGATAATGATGACGAAGACGATTTATACAGAATGGCTCTAGAGTGCGTACTGCATATTAGAAACTTAGAGCGCAAGAAGAACGCAGGAAAGATAAATAGGCTCACCACAAGCGCTCATGGAAAATTTGTACGATGGGGAGAGTTAAAGGCGCGTATAATATGCCATATTAACCATCTATTCGAGTAACTTTCCATAAGCTAATTGACGCTGAAACACCCTACCGAACGATAGGAAGTGGCACGAGCGTCTGTCCGCTCCTACTCTGTGTACTGTCGATTTGCGCTTGTTACGTGTTTCGCCGCTTTTGCCGCTGCTGCACGGTTTGTTTGTGAGGCTGTGTGTGGTGCGCGCGTGTCTATCACCACGTTATTGTCGTCGCCTCTGCGGGCGGGCGCGCGCCGCAATCAGCCGGCGTTTGTGACCCACATGGCGCCGCGGGGGCCGGAATGCGCAAGGGCCACGTGTCTCGGTCGATCGAGAGGCGCTGATTGCGCGCAGCGTGGGACGACGTCGAAAAGCCAGCCGCCGTACGCGTGTACGTCGCGCCATTTCGCCCGCGTCGAAGCCTCCCGAGGGCGCGGATTTCGGTCGGTCGCTCCCAACTATCGCCCCGTTCGCCTGTCTCCAATTCGCTGAGATGGACTGGCTTCTGCGTGGCGGCACAGTTCTTGCGAAAACGCGAAAATTTTAACTTCGAGCCAGCGCTGCGAGCGTTCGGGCAAAAAAGGGTTAAGCAAGGAACGTATATCGCCTGTTTACACCCGGTTGTGTTGCTTAGAGCCTAACCTTATACGTGTGCGACTTCTGTTCTGGCCGTGCTAGCACGTAACTAGTGCTGGAACTGCTTAGTATTGCTGTTACGAAGAGGTGCAACCAGAATTTTCTTTTGTGTGTGTGTGTGTGTGTGTGTGTGTGTGTGTGTGTGTGTGTGTGTGTGGGTTGTGTGTGTGTGTGTGGGTGAGGGGGGGTGGAACCACGCTATATGTATGTTTGTGCGTGTATATGCACACATGCAAAATTAAAAAAAAATATTGGGGGTGTATGACTCCCCCCCCCCCCTCTGGCTACGCCAATGTTGTTACGCTAACACGTGATTTCGCATACAAAAGCGCTGCATTAAATTGTTACGGATCATAGGTTGTTCAAATATCTTCGTCTTGTCGTCCTTCTAATGCATGGAGCGTCGTCTTTTGAAATCCTGGTAACGAATGAACACGATATATTAGCGCAGTATGACGCACAGCACCTGCCATGAACGTTACGCAAGATGCGCTGCCGGCCTGCCATTTGGTGTAATGATGCGTGGTGCCCATAGTAGCTGCTGTAGCGACCACTCGATCGGGCTCGTTAAGGGCTTATTCTTGGACGTCGGTAGTGTCGTCACAGTGAATACAGTTGCTAGCTTCGCGCATTTCTTTATTCTTGCCAACGCGGATCCGTCAATCGCACGAGAATTGGCGCCAAGCTAATCACTCAGTATTAAGGCTTATGCGAAGTCTTCGTTTCGAAATGGGGCACTTGTTGTATACTATACTTTTCTTTTTTACTGATTGCCCAGTATACGCTCGGAATTGTGTATATGCATTTTCAAACTTGAAACGAGGACAGATGTTTGTGCACTTTGTCAGCTGAGCTATCGTGTACTTTAGCAGCAATGTACGTATAGCAGAACGCAAGCGCACAAATTCAAGCTTTCTTCTGGATGTCGTATACATGTAGCAATAGGATGTATGTAGGTGGTCTAGTTGGTATTACATCCTTATAGCAAATGCCTAAAGAGCGCAGGAGGGACGACAGACAGAATGTTTCGCGTAAAACAACGCTCATACAACGTACTGCATACGTACTTACGTCATAGCACTTCCTCGACGGCTTTCTATGCTGTCTGAGCAAAAGTTTGCGAATAAATTGGTGCCGTGATTTCTTTCCTTTATTTATTTATTTATTTATTTACATACACTGCCGTCTTATTGCGAGACATTGCAGGGGTGGGTAAAGAAGTTGCTTGCAAATCAGGCATAATATAAAACAAATTAGCATACAAATTTTTACATTTGCAGCTTGAATATGCTAATTGACATCGAGTTGTTCAGCCAAAATTCCGATGTTCGTCCAATTCAGCGTATATGGAAGCAATTCTATTCGTTGTGGAGCTGTATACTTTTTAGGAGAAATTTTCACATTTTGCCGGTGCCGTGGTCCTCGAACTTTTGCTCAGAACTGTGTACATATAACTTGTCCATACAGTATCTATATACGCACGCAGCTCATAGTTCAGCATACGCTTTCCTTTTTTTTTTTCTCCATACGCTGTCCGCGTATTTTTCAGCGCACCCGTATAAACTCGAACGCGCTTCCTAAGCGTGGGAATATCCCCGTCCTTTTATAGTGCATGACGTTGCATGCTGCGCATCGTGCCGTCAATGCTGCTCGCCATCGTGTGGGCGGGTGACGGACGGCGTCCCTGTCCCCGCCCTTGACGATCGGGGCGCGCTAGGCCTCGTCGTTGATGGCGCGCTAACGAACGTGTACTTCACGTCCTTCTCCTCCTCCTCGCTTTATCTTTCAACGATGGCACTTACGCGGGATGCGTGCGCTGCTTATGTATCGGTACGCATACGCCTTGCCACCGCCCGGAAACGTACGCTCGCTGGCGTGTACTCTATACGTGGCAGGCCGTGTAGAAGTATACAGTATACACGGTATACGTGCTCAGCTCGCTCTACGACGTGATGCCTTTCTTTTGCGCGTGTTCACATTGTTTGGAGCCGTGCGTTATGCTCAATGAAAGACACGGCCCTTCGTGAGAAGCTTTCTCGTGTGAAACAGGTGTATGATGTGCTGTGTGCTTACACGCGTTTTCTCGCGCATTCCGTGCGTGATGGCGACACGTTGTTCGTTGGGAAGCGCTTTTCGAGAATAGGGGTGGGGCAAATGCGTTTTTTTTTAACACTGTAGTGTCTGCGTTGTATTTGACAGATATAGAATATTGTTTTATGCAAAGGGGTATGGGGCCAGGGCTTTCTTGTTGGAAGCTGTGCGCGTTCTCAAGAGACTATTCTTGGAAGAAATGGCTCCTAAGAGGGAATTAAGACAGTTATACACTATATGCAATGCCTAGGAGGCGTTGGTATACATGCTAAGTTTAGGTATCATAGTTGCGCGTCTGTCTTCCATATGTCGCTGTCAACCGTGCATTGCGGAGAAGCTGGTGCTCGTTTGTATTTCCCTACGCCGCGGCAAGTGGACTGACACTGATCATCGCCAGTCAGGTTTACCGCCGGTCGGCGACACGACAGGGATGTCAGTCGGCGACACGCTGGGCATGTCGTCTGCAAAAAGGGTAGTTCGGCTTCACCGCACAGCCGTGGTTGTTAGGCGGATCTATGCACAGCTCTGTTACCTACAGATAGCATATACAGTAATTCTATGAAAAGGTAGACGTGGGCTCTCTCTCGTGGTTGCTCCCATGAATGGAGGTCGTGCTATAGCGTACAGTTGAACGCCTCTGTAAATTAAACGTCATTGTAACAAGGTGTTCGATACCTTCAAAATATTTCGTTGTACAAGTCACTTCGTTGTAAAAGTCGCGCGCCGTAACGCTGAAAGAATACCCTGCACGTAAGGTATCCTTCATATATATTCAGGTCATTTCATTGTAGAGGCGTTTTCTTCAATAACGACGATATCGCCTACAAATTGTCTCGCGAGTCCTTTTAAAAAAGGTGCTGTTATTTGACGAATTCTCACGGATTTCAGGTTGGAGGTACGGTGTTCCAAGAAGTGTGCGTGCCACGGTGGGAACTTCTCTTCGGCGTCATTGAAAATGTAAGCAGTTTTTTTAACATTTAAAATTATTTGCAGAATGTCATTCTCCTCGGGTGCGCGTCATTTAGAGGCCATGCATAAATGAATGGGCGGCTTTGCGACCGCATTTACGGGCATTTTGCGGCAACTCAACCTGTTGCCCTGCAAAGTGGCTTACCCACATAAAGCCTGCAGAAATGTATAGCAGGCGCGAAGCGCCGGAATAGCGTTATTATCCGAACAGCTCGTGCGCCATAGCTGCATAGATGGACCTTTATTACCGTAGTTTTATTGGCGCGAAATATATATATACCTCCTCCTTTTTTTCTTTTTTTTTTCAGTGATAGGGTGTAAACATTGACGTCACGGAGGCCACCATATTGTTGTGCAGCCTCACCGTGAAAACCCGCGCTTTATTGCGATCTGCTTATCTCCGGAAGCACAGTGGAAGCTGCTAATCGTGAAACAAGATGACGCACGTTGATGTGTCGTGAATAGTTCCTTCATGTAACAGAGCGCTCCGGCCTTGCCAGCCGACTGCGCTATATGGCGCAGCAATGCCGGTTCGCGGGACCGGCTGACACTCCCTCGAGGAAAGATGAAAAAAAAAATCCTTAACCACGAGGTGTTACTAGAGCCGACGTTTCGACAACTGGTCATGTCTTCAAGGTAGCAACATTTCGCTCCAACGATACCCCCTGTTGAAGGAATTTTCAGCTCTGCGAATTCCCTTGAACTTTTCTTCCTTTTTTGGATTCCCTCGAGGAAGTCGCTCCAGAAGCTCCACGTAATCAAGATAAGTATACCCACGCCACGTCGGGGTACCTCTCTCTCTCTCCCCGTCAGAAGAACCGGTGGGTGCTCGGCGGCACCTGAACCTTTGCAGTACCTCTCCCGCATTGGAGGCGGTCGCCCTATCACTTGACCACCCCTGCTGTGTTATGTGCATATATAAACAGTTCCTTTAAATTCTCTTCCTTTTCTTTACCTCCGCTGCTGACCGCCGTTCTGGTGTCTACTCACACTATGCAGTTACACTTCGGTAAACAGTAGAATTTCATTTTTCTTTGCAAGTTTTTTTTTTTATATATATCCAAATAAGCAACCATTTACTACTACCAGTAGTAGTACTGGTAGCCGCCCAAACAAGACAGAAATTAAGGTAAGATGGTGGCATGATGAAATGAAAACGTCCTTGAACAGGGGCGCACCCGCTGTCCAAGGATTTTTCATCTCTACTACTACTACTACTACTACTACTACTACTACTACTACTACTACTACTACTACTACTACTACTACTACTACTAGTAGTAGTAGTAGTAGTAGTGAAAGGCTGAAACGTGACACTACATCGTTTATTCCGCTGTACAGGGACACTTCTTGTCGATACTTGCGTTGTATACGATCGCCGAACGCTGATCTCTGCAGAGTAAAAAAAAAAAAAGGAAAAAAAAAACAGGCGAGTTATATAGGAAGACAAGTCTTCTTTATTTTTTTTTTCTTTGCTTTTATGTTACGGGTCGGGTCAGGAATCCCTTCTCCCACCGCGGCGATCTCTTTGCTCTCAACCGCATTTCGCGCGCGCTTTGTAGGCGGTGAAAGGCTTCGCGGGGCCAGCGAGCGGATCGAAATCACGCAGCCGCGCCAAAGAAAGGGCTCGGCCGGCCCTTCCGCGCCCGGCGCCTCCTTTTATGAAAGCGCGCTGTCACGTGGCCGCCGGCCGTTGCGCTGCTTTGCTTTCTTGCGTGTGTGCAGACACGCATCGCCGGAGTCTAGCACGGAAGTGCACTTACCGCCCGCGCTTACTTACCAAGCGACCTTTCCTCGAGTTACAGGCTCTTTTTTTTTTTCTCCCCCATTCTTGAGCGATAGGCTGTGCTGGTTGACCTCTCTTCTTTCTCTCATTTGTTTACATTTGTTCGCGTTTTCCCCGCTAGACTTTGGGGCCCCAGGTTCTCTCATCGAAGGTTAGCCGAAGTGCCTTGTCTTGCGGACGGTTATCTCCCAACGTCGGCGCAGGTATACGTACAGTTTGAGTCTTCGTCGAAGGTCCTGTCGTGCCCGTAATGTCAATTCGGAGAGTCCACTGACGTGATAGACCTCTATTTCAGAGCACGTCTTTAGAGGAGAGGGCGGGGGGGGGGGGGGAGGGTTAGAAGGGAAACTGAAAGTTTTTTTGTCTTTTATACTGTCGGGCAACGTGTATGCGTACCACGTCGTTCCCGGTGTCCTCTCGCAGTTCGCTACGTTCCTCTATGACCTCGTACTGTACCTGACGCCCTCCGTTCTAGAAAACTTTATGCATTTAGTCACTTACTCTTCTATGTTTAAACGGGAGCTATTCCCAAGTACTCACGTAGACGTGCAATGCTCGCAATCCAGAATCTCGTGTAATCGGTTTAATCGGTCTACTACGCACCCGGAGAGCAGTACACGGGAACTGAAGCTCTTCCATGTTTGCGAAGCGTATAGCCTCGTCAAATAACTATATTGCACTGCTCACATTTCTTTCTTTCTTTCTTTCTTTCTTTCTTTCTTTCTTTCTTTCTTTCTTTCTTTCTTTCTTTCTTTCTTTCTTTCTTTCTTTCTTTCTTTCTTTCTTTCTTTCTTTCTTTCTTTCTTTCTTTCTTTCTTTCTTTCTTTCTTTCTTTTGCTTCATATTTGGTTATTTCAGTGTTCAAACAGCCCACGTTATATTTACACAAGACAGAATTTCAGGAGACGATGGAAGCTTGAAGAGCTTGACTAATATGTCACCTATAACGTTGCCATTCGAAAGAATTGTTTTCCCATATCTCATATATGGGTCATTTACGAAGGAATTTCAGCTTCATGGATTAGAGAATCGATACCTATCTCAAGAATGAGTAAAACCTGGACGCCGATTCTGAAATCGAATTTTTGTTCCGCGCTTATATGTTTCAATACATGGTGACCGCATGGGGGGAATCACGTCAAAAAAAAGAAAAAGAAAGAAAGCTTGAGAGCAGCCTCGTCTGTGTCGCTCACACGAACAAACAATGCGTTAACAATAGCAATAGGCGAGAAAATGATGCGAGTATCATTTAGCAAAGTCGCAAAACTTTATTCCTTCTGAAGTGGCGGGCCGCTAGCCTAAGGACCGCGGGCCCCTGATATAAACTCATTTACGTAAGAGCACATTGTCATGATTGGCGTTGGTGCTTCGTGCTTTTCCGCCGGTATATGCCCCCTTCTCTAAACGACGAGGGTGGTCAGTTATGCACGGCGAAGTGCATTTAGAGTGAAAAATCCCTCAGTGGATTGGAAGGACAACCGTACGTCTTCCGCGCCCTACAAGGCGTCTGTCTGGTCCTCCTCCTCCTTCGAGGTCGTTTCGAAGTTCGAAGTCGCCCCCACTCAATGGTCACGCCGTCACGTCCTCCTCCCGCGGTCCTGCGTGCCTGCGCGTGACAGCTCTCGAAAACGAACCGCTAGCGAGACGTCGGCCTGTTCGTGAAAGCGTCGGAAGGCGCAGCAGCTCCATACAACGTCTCTCACACTGCTCTCAGAGAACAGAAAGGCTTCAGGCCATCGATGGGCACTCTCTCTCCTATAGCTGGACAAGCGCTTCCGGGTGAAAGACCAAACGTGAAAGAAGGTTGGAGGTAAGAAGAAGTAAAAGGACTGTCTGCCCCGCGGGCATGTTCACGTGACGCGAGAACGTTGCCGGCTGACCCCGATTGACGGGCGCTTTTGCCGTCGTCTCTTCCGGGCCGCCGCCGCAATGGGATGTCGTCTATCGGACGTCCTCCCTTCATACCATATAGTCCGCGAAGCGAAGGAGGTTGCGGAGAGTGTAACGCGCCCACATACCCTGCGCGTCGAATTGCCGCTGCTGTTGCTACTGCAGCCCCCATGGCATATAGCTGGCTTGCTGGCTGGCCCGGCGCGATTTATACGCCACATCGACGATAGCGACCACCACTACCGAGCCCGGCGGAGGCTGCCGGACCGACGGTCGCCGCATGTGCGCGTGCCGGGACGATTTATAGCGTGGCAGACCGGCGGCTGAATTGAATTCGTTTTGCCGCTGCGCGCGGCTTTTGTTTTTGCCGTCTGAAAGGCGGCGCTTAGCGTAACGGATTCCGTGTGTAGCGAAGAGTGATTTAGTGCGTCGGCCGAAGGGGGATCGCTGGAGGCCGGGGACGAGCCGTAAAAATGGAAGTTATCGTACGGTGCGAAGGACTTAAATGAAAAATTATGGAAAATGTAAAGTTGGTTGTGGCTATAAAAGTAAGGCGAATGTATAGGCACGATATGTGCTACCTTGTTAAATGCTTGGCAGAAGAGCAATCAGCAAGAAAAAAAAAGAAAAAAAAAGCAAGACAAAAAGCGCATTCTCGCGCAATGCATGAGGCACATATCGCTCACACGCGCCATCGCGCTATTATTATTTTGTAATATTTTCTGTTTGCCCATAGGCTTGCTTAATCTGATCGTAATTTCTTGGTGGACGCTACTTCGTAAATTATGCAAAGCTTTGGCAAGGCTTATGCTAGGCTTTTTGTCAGTGTTCCTGTTAGCTGTACCATAGATGTGAAATAAAGTTCAAGTTCAAGAGGTCTGAGGCCAGGTCTTCGGGCATGCTGTAGAAAAATATTTACCGAAGCATGGTGTGTATAGCATCGGTGTAGAAACTGGGTTGAGCAAACGCGCAGGCTATGGTCTTTAAGCTAGTATAACTGGTAAAATTACGGGCATACGAACACGCGGCTCGCTGAATTTGGGGGCAGCTTCTTGGCCATCTTGGCGTCGTTATCATATTCCAGCTTTTCTCACCTGTGTCTAAGCGTTGCGTAGCGTCTTCCTGCGCAACCGCATGCGTGATCACCTAGCTGTCGTTCAACACAAGGGAAAATTCAGGCACACGCCAGCGAAAAATGCAGTATCAAGATGACCCCGATTCGCCGTAATAGCGCCTGCGTGTTGGCGACGACTCCTTGGACATTGGCCAGCGGAGGATAATTGTCCCATCGATATCTGTATAATGTCTGCGCGAACAATCCCGTATGTGAATGCTCTCTTGTTATCACGTTGCCCGCCGACGTTGCTCCAATGAGGATACTGTAAGCGCGCTCGCGTCATACTTAACTGGTGGTGGTAATATAAGCAGCAGGCAGCGCAGATTTTGAAGGGGTCGGGAATCCGATTGGTTGCTTTTAATTCTGCGCGTCTTCAACGGACTTATATACGCGTTTCGAAACAAGGGAGTTATCGGCCGCTTCATATTGCTGCAACCGTCGCGTTCTTGGCGGCGCGCGCCGTGAAAGCGGGTTCACTTCGTTATGTACAATGCGCACGCTTTGTGCGGCGAGCCGTGAGGCTGGTAGAGCTGTAGGGCACATTCCTCCTCCGCGGTAATACATGCGAAGCCGGTCACTTGCAAGGCCGCCGCGTATTGTGTGTTCTGAATCAAATGCCAGCTGAGGAGTGGTAGGCGGGAATTGCGTGTTATATACCACTGCCTCCTATACCACTGCATTGGAGGCAGTGGAATGAAAGGCGACCCGCTTACGACCGAAAAGCACGCACACACTTTAGGGACTCCTGTACTCCTTTCAATCGTGGTATGGTGTTTTAACAGAGGCGCACAATGCTTTACTCTATAAACGTTTAGTCGAGACAGTGATGAATGTATACAATGTCTGTACGTCTTGACACGACGTTTATATACTTTTGTAGTGAAAACATCAGATTTGACGAAGTCATGTTTTGTGCTCGCAACATATAACGTGGAGGTTACCGCAGTGGAATGAAATCCGCGGCTGCGTTACCGTGAAGTAACGCCTTTCTGGTGTGAAGCACACATTGTATGCCTCGAACTCTTAAGTGACTCCAAGTGCGTTCGGTAATATTTGTACGTCTCCGTTTGTTGTCGAATTCGGTGTACACTATACAACGTCCGCCTTCTTATAACGCGAGAAAACGTCCACACTGAAACATAGATGCGTAGTATATGCATGCATGCGCATACACCGCTGCATATACCATACTGCAGGGCAGAGAGAGAGATAGAGCGTTCTCCTATTCTCACACACATTCTGTGTACCTTCTATATATACCGTATATCTCGCCTTATTTCACATTTAGCGCCGACGAAATCGTTATTAGTACCTTTGTTGCCTTCCTTTTTCCTATGCTCTTCTTATGGCTTTGTTTTTGTTTTAGTCTTCCTTGCTTTCCGACGTCAGGCATACAAATAGAGAAATCCGTCCCAGATATGCGCCTGTTTCTTCTTCGTTTGGTTTAGGTTCTCTTCTCGGGCCTTTGGGGTATATGCAAAATGGGGGCGTCTTCACGCGCGCGTGCTTTGCGAAGTATTCGCTCTTCGAGGGCGGCCCCGACGTGCTGGGCGGGTGGCGACAGAGAACACCCCGTCATTATTATTACACGACTATCCCTTCCTTCCCTCCCTTCCGTGTTTTTCTTGGTTTGCTGTCGGTGACCTCTCCTATCCACCACCTCGCATCATCGTTCCTCCGGTCAAGACGAAGAGAGATGCACACGCGCACGCGGCCTTGTCCATTGTTCTCACCGTCGCCTGAGTAGCAGCCGCGTCGTGGTTTCGCGAAGAACGCGCCTCCTAGCTCGTCCGTGTAAACGTCAAGCCGTTAGCCCTTCGGGATGCTGCATGCAGTCTATACAGGCTTGTCCCGAATCACGATGATGGCCGTGCGCTGCGTGGCGGCGGCGACGGCGCTCTTATTATGCGCGTGTGCGCTTCCTCGTGATGCGCGGAACCGTTAGTTGAAACTCGATTTGATGATTCCTTCACGTCCACCCGTCGCGGCAGCAAATGAACTTTTTTTGTTTACGACCCATATGTTTGTATAGGCTTCAGTGGTGGTGTGGCCAAGAGTTTTTCGCGTTGGGGGGGGGGGGGGGGGGTTAACACCCCTACCTCTCCAAACCTACCCCCCCCCCCCCGTGACTACGCCAGTTACAGGCTTCGTATTGAAGTTCTCACGGGATCGTGCTACCACCGAAGGAGTCACTTTACAGGCTTCCGTGTGTTTTGCCACATACTGCTGCCATAACAACAGTAGGAGCCGCATTATGCGATATACCATCACTACTAAAACACAATAGATGCGATATCTTACGTTGAAAGGTGTAAAAGGGATGTTCTCGTGCGGCGCATGCTGTGTGTCCAGTGTCAAATCAATCAATCAATCAATCAATCAATAAATCAGGCAACCTTATTTCGTCTGTTTTTGCAGGTTCCTTATGAATTCGCCAAGGCAACTCCAAGGCGAAAGCCATCCGGTGTTGCTATATTACCGTGCACTTTGTCACGCGAACGCCGCTTTTTGTTTTTCTCACGCAAACGCCGCAAGGACGAAGCTCGCGCGCCTCGAGCCATGCTTGCGAGGAACGCCGCTTTTCGTTCAAGGTCGCGTTCGCTTGAGACATGAAGTTTTCTCCTTAAAAAAGATACCGCTGCACGTGTCGCTACCGGCATTGCTTTTAAATTCAAGAAATAATCTAGAAGCACTGTAATATCAGATGAAGCATTTCCTGATGTGAGAGATTGCCCGATGTTCCTGTCTTTTTTTTTTTTTTTTTTCATTTCCTAAGCGAAAGACCTCCGCGTAACTGTGCAAAACACCCCCTCGGGAAGTTTCCTGTGTGCGCTGTGAGCACGCGGTATTTTAAGTAATACACGCGCGGGTGAATAAATTTCAAACTTTTCTTTTGCATTCACATTATGGAGAGCGCCCTTTTCAGCATTTTTTTTTTCGTTCCCCATGACGGTCGGTGCTTAATTTGCAAATGTGACCTTGAATCTCTATAATTTCAGTTCTCTTTATTCTTCGCAAGCTCCCTGCGGGCGTTTTACTTCTCCCTGTAATTTATGGGCGCAAAAAGTTTGCGCTCGCTCGCTCGCGTGTGTGTGTATAGGTTTTCGTTGTCCATTAACTTGCGCGAGCGTAAATCGTGCCGGCGTATCGCCTTTCCTATGTACGCGACGTCTACGTGGGTCGTTATAGTTTGTCTTATGGTAACGGTTTTGATGGATACTACGTTTCCCTAATGGGGCCGCGTTCTTACTGCTTCTTGCTCGCAAAAATATGTTGCCTCAAGTTGTCGCCGGCCACGGCGGCCGCATTTCGATGTGGACGAAATGCAAAGAGCACCCTGCGCGTATATTTTATTTGCGCGTTACACAACGCCAGGTGGTCGAAATTTATCCGAAGCCCTCCACTATACGGCGCATCTCGTAGCCCGAGTCGTTTTGGGACGTAAAACCCTGTAATTGTGTACGCCAACCAGCCATCCGCGACTTCGTTAACTAACTGTGAACACGTTGTTCTCAAGACTACGGGAATTAAACTACAATGATTCTTCGCTGCCTGTAGATCAAGTTAAGACAAGCTCTGGGGAATATTAAGCTTGAAGTTATCAGAAATCGTAGAACAGGGAACTTCGCTGGAGACTAACTTTTCTTGTCGAAAATTTCGTCTCCGGTCGCATTTCCTGTTCGGTCTGTTCGGGGATTTCCCATCTTTTCGCAATACATGAATGCTGAAGAGGTGCGGCCTTTGCCTAGTTTGATAATACGTTTTCGTTCTGCTTCGTTTAAGGTATTAAAGACTGAACTTGGTGACCAGTGGGATTCTGGCGCGCACGCGTGCGCCCGCACACACACACGCACACGCGCACACACACACACACACACACACACACACACACACACACACACACACACACACACACACACACACACACACACGCGCGCGCGCACGCGCACACACACACACACACACACACACTCACACTCACACACACACACACACACACACACACACACACACACACACACACACACACACACACACACACATATATATATATATATATATATATATCTTATGTGCATGTGTGTACGAGGCGCCATCTATATACTATACTATACTTTGCACCGACTTCGTGACCTGCTGTCGATGCCCAGCGAGCGTTTTTTTTTTTTTTTTTTTTTTTTTTTTTTTTCTTCCTGGAGGACCATGCACGGTGAACCGCGCGTGTACTTGGACTTGGCACAGATTGGGAGCAGGCATTTATGACCTTACTTGTGCGTGCGTTATACAGCGGGCGTTGCAGTAATTCGCCCTCGGTTCGACCGCAGTATCGACGCCGATATCTCAAATGCGTGTAGTTGTAGCTCGAGGCCGTTGCCTGCATGTCAAGACCGGAACGTTCGTAAAATTTCTGCGACTGGACGGCGTCCAGTGAACGTATAATGAGTCGATTGTCTTGCATGCTTTTTCTTTTCCCTTATTGCAAAAAAAAAAAAAAACGAAGTCTCTTTATAAGACTGCCTTCGGGCGTCGCTTGTACCCATTGAGTTTACTTATTTACAGAGATAAAAGGTGGATGGGCGAAATACAAAGATTACAAAAGTCAAACATGTTGCTTAAATCTAATGAAAATGGTGAATACAATAAAAAATATGATATAAAGTGACAGATCGATGACAATATATATCGTACATATGTCGCGAGTTGACATACTTTATAAACACATTGGAGTCATTCCACGCCAAACGTCCCAGACATTGCGCTCGACCCTCTCCAATTGTATTGTAAAAAATTGTGGACATTCATATCAGTGCACTATTTGCCCTCGGAAAGTATTTTTTGGAAAAAAATTTTTCTTGTCTGTTACAATGATTTGAATTTTGCCGTAGTGGGTGAAACATAGGTTGCGAAAAAATACTCTAAAAATACAATACTTTACAGAACGCCTTAAATATCTGCTGTTTACTTGAAAAGGAATGGCACTATCTTATTATCACCCATTGACGACCACTACTTTGTCTCACGATGTGCTTTGTGGTGAAGCAATGCTGCAATTCTGCGCCCATTTTGATTATTTTTTGAAAATTCTACGAATATTACAGACAAAATAGGACTACGTCACATGGCTGGATAGTTGGCAGTAAGCGTGTCAAAAAAGTATTGAAGTCGATGACCGAGTAGTTTCGAAGTGGAAGGGGCGCAAACATTGAAAAATGTGTGAAATGCTCCACGTTCAGGCACCTGTAGAGTGGTGATGCAGTCCAAGTAAAAATGCACGCTTGGTCTCGTTGGGAAGAGTAAATTAACAAAGGAGATTTATTTGTGAAAGTTTCATCGGAGTGTTTTTTGTTTTTGGCGAGAAACAAAAATTTATGTTGAGCATTCGCGGCGTGCCTGGGCGCGGGCCTGTAAGTCCGCTTCACTGCGCCACCACTGTTCCTTGGGGCAACGGAAGTATGCAGCGCCCACGCGGGTGGCACGATCGTGTGTTGCTGTGAGTTTTCACGTTGCTGAAAACTTGCAAACAGTGTATATGGCTGGCAGAATGTTTCGGAAGGGCACTAAAGGCTGCCGGTTAGTAGTCGGAGCAGAGCACGATTTCATTGCCACGTCACTGCATGCACACGTACGACAGGCGCAGAGCTTGGGTTGCGTTTTCGATCTCTGCGGAGGTTGCACTTCTTACTTCCGTTGCCGACGTATGGCCTTCGCCACTTGAAATGCCTGTGTTGTTGAGTAGGTGGTGAGCCCGGCATTGAGAGTGGTCAGTGATGATGGCACGAAAAGGTGAAACGTGCGAATACCTTTGAGGGAGATTGTAGACTCAAACCTTGCTGAGAGCTCAACTTTCTGCCACGCTGCATGCGATGCTTTTATCTTAGTAATCGCCTTGCGAAGGCGATAGGCATTTAAAAGGACGAAGCCGCCTTAAAGGCGGCTTCGTCCTTTTTTATATTTATCGCTTTCGGTTTCCGTTGTACAGGCTCTCCGTCTAAAATATGACACGATAGCAGTATACTCACCATTCGCAATGTTTATCTTACGCGCTGCCAAGGGATGCGGCCGAAAGACGAACCTTCGAGTGCCGCGTGCTCGCTCGGCGACGCGATCACCGGAGCAAAGTTCACCTCTGCCGAAGATACGAGCGTAAGAATACGTAGCACCATTCGGCTTCGAGGCGCGAATGGCGCGAGTCACGTTCAAGTGAGCTGCCCATAAAAAAGAATTGTAAGTGTATTCCCGGTGGCTGTTAGCCGCTTTTATTATATAATAATATATTTTAAACGAACCATCACTCGTTTTTCCTGACACTTCGTCGGCGACACTGCGGAAAGCCGAAGAATGCGTGTCGAAACGTGAAAACTCGCAGCAGCACAAGATCGTGCCACCCGCGTGGGCGCTGCATAGTTCCGTTGCCCCAAGGAACAGTGGCGGCGCAGTGAAGCGGACTTACGGGCCCTCGCCCAGGCACGCCGCGAACGCTCAACATAAATTTTTGTTTCTCGCCAAAAACAAAAAAAAAACACTTCGATGAAACTTTCACAAATAAATCTCCTTTGCTTACTCTTTCCAACGAGACCAAGCGTGCATTTTTACTTGGACTGCATCACCACTCTACATGTGCCTGAACGTGGAGCATTTCACACATTTTTCAATGTTTGCGCCCCTTCCACTTCGAAACTACTCGGTCATCGACTTCAATACTTTTTTGACACGCTTACTGCCAACTATCCAGTCATGTGATGTAGTCCTATTTTGTCTGTAATATTCGTAGAATTTAAAAAAAATAATCGAAATGGGCGCAGAATTGCAGCATTGCTTCACCACAAAGCACATCGTGAGACAATGTAGTGGTCGTCAGTGGGTGATAATAAGATAGTGCCATTCCTTTACAAGTAAAAAGCCGATATTTAAGGCGTTCCGTAAAGTATTGTATTTTTTAGAGTATTTTTTCGCAACCTATGTTTCACCCACTACGGCAAAATTCAAATCACTGTAACAGACAAGAAATTTTCTTTTTTCCAAAAAATACTTTCCGAGGGCAAATAGTGCACTGATATGAACGTCCACAATTTTTTACAATACAATTAGAGAGGGTCGAGCGCAATGTCTGGGACGTTTGGCGTGAAATGACCCATTGCTGAATTGCAGCGCATAACAGAATGCAGGGTACAATACTTACCATTTACTAACGAATTAGCACGGGCTTTGGGACGTTAAGCCCCAACAATTATTATTAACGAATTAGCACAGCATGTGGATGGCGGAACACTGATATACGTCCCACTCGTTGCTCTGTATTATTCTGTCGTGTCTTTCCTAAGTATAGTATACTATAGTTAGGAAACACCCAGCGTATAGTTGCTATATATCAACTACGCTGGGTGTGTTTAACGAAGGGTCTCAGCGCAGTACAGGATTCTCACTCGCATTTAGCGTGAGATGAGTTCATCCACGGGTTACTCTCCGCGCGTATCGATCGAGAAATCATTCACTTTTTGTCCAAGCTCTCAGCATCGAGATTTCTGGGAAAGGACTCAGTTCCCCCTACGCACGCATACGCATAGAAGGAAGGAGGAGGAGGTAAAAGCTGCGAAGTTATGGCACGCCGAAGGTCGAGAAACCCGATCACCTTGGGTAATTGGCGCAATTCTGATCTTTACTAAGGCTTCCTCGCTTCGAATATCGACCGGCGTGACGGCAGGGTCGACTGTTGTCCTTGCCCTCTTATTACTACGGCTTCATTCGCACGCCTTGCTGCAGTGAATACCTTACGGTGTACTCTTTATCTCGTGTATACTCCAAGCGTATATATAGTTTGATCAGGAGGAAAAGGTGAAGGCTGTTTTTGGTCGCTGAGCCCGAACAATCTTTCTCAGCAGCGTATGTGGTCTTCGTGGGCTTAGCCCCCCCCCCCCCCCCATCCCTTCCATTGGCCGAATCCAAAACACACGCTTCGCAATGGCTGATAAAATGAAAATGAAGTGATGGCGTGCTTCTAATAATAATAATAATAATAATAATAATAATAATAATAATAATAATAATAATAATAATAAATACAGTTTCACCCATTTCTAAGAAACGTGCACCGGGGAGCAGTTCTTGTATACCTTATGAGGTGTCTCTTCTAAGCAGGGTACCATGTTCTCATTTTCTAGTCGACCCCTAATTTCGATGCAGGTACACTGCTGTCTCTTACACACAGCAGTCTGTTACATCAGTGTCCCTGATAAGAGGGTTCAACTTTAACAGTACTTTATTTCCCATAAATACAATTAAGGCTTGATGGAAGGTGTGTGAACGGCCTGCCCTTGATCCGTGGCTTTCCGGGAGTAAAGATAGGAAGTAAACAGTTTTTGGAATTCAACATGAGGGGCCGCCATTATCGTCAGAAAATCTGCGTGGCCATAATCCTGCTCCTTAAACAATGACAGGACAAGTAGGGGGGGGGGGGGGGCTACCCCCCTTCTCCGTGCGCGCACCTATGTTCGTGTGTATACATGCGCCATGACGTGCGAGTCTTGTCAAACTCGATCTATCCTGACCGCCTGTTCTGTTGTGTACTTCGACGCTGCCACTCGCAGCTGGCTTATCGAGAGGCTGCAATTCTTGCATCGTGAACGCAGTCGTGTAGTTACGCTTGCTGAGGCGTGCTTAAGGTCCCCAGATTGACTGCGGCGTGCGGTGTCGGTTTTAGTATACGCCTCGCTGAGTGCACGTTGACCCGGAATTCGGAGCGCTCGCCTGATTGCGCGATTGACGTGAATGAATTATCACTTTATTTTCGGCTGGTTGTCGTCGGGCCGAATTGTGAGGGTGTCGCTATGTTCTGCGATGCCGTTCTTGTTCGCTGGAACCTTTGGGATGCGTCATGCATGCCCACTTGTTGTGGCCTTCTGCGACGTATAGAAAACAGCGCGTAGAGACTACATGTTGGCGGGCTGGTTTGTTTGCGTACGCAGCGCTTATAGGAAGAACGGAAAAACACCAATAGACACGCCATGTATTCTAATCGGGTGATGTTACGCACGTGAACTGCATAATTTCCAAAGATACGTTGCGCATATAGAAACCACCTATCGCAATCAGAGCGAGAAGTGGCAGGGTGATTCTCCCATGTTCACTCAATTTTGTGGAGTTATCGATTTATCACCAGTTCGGTGTTTAAGACTCCGTTTACATTTCCAATGAGACCCGCGAAGGTCGCGTGATCGAATCCTGGCGGCGGCGGCGGCGGCTGCATTTCGGTTGAGGCAAAATGCTCCGAGGCCTGTATATATACCTAGATTAGGTGCACGTTAGAGCTCTGGTGGTCGAAATTTCCAGAGCCCTCCACTACGGTTCCTCATAATCATATTGTAGTTTTGAGACGTAGAACCCCAACAATTATTGTTTCTTATTTAATGGACGCTGCCGGGCCACCCCTTTCTCAAATGACAGATGTTTGGGTCTGTTCATTTGCTTATCTGCCTCGAAATGGCTTTCTTGCGCGTGAACTGCTCTTAGGATAAAATGCGCGACCTTCTGAGCAGCCTCTGTAAACTGCCGAATAGTTCGCGCTCTCTCATTTGTATGCTCTATACTTGCTCATGCACCGGTGTGTCGCCTTTTGGTGAAGATCAAAGGGTAGAAGGTGTCTGTTTTTAGATACCTCGACAGATAGATTCCGAAGGCTGCTGCTATCGCTGAAAAGCAGATTAATCGTGCGTTGGGTAACAGTAGAACTTTTTGACGCGGACAAAGGAAGAAAAACACGACCTGGCGGTGTATCGTGTCTTCCTTTGTCCGTGTCAAAATAGTTGCGCCGTTACCCAACGCTCGATGAGTGAAAACCAACTCGCCCACCTTGCTGTCTCGCTCCAACGAAGTTTGAGTTGGGAATCGTATTTCAGCCTCTCTGTCGCCGTTACGCAGTACGTGCTTTCGTTCGTCGTTCGTTCCTCGTTCCTTCCTTTGTGCGACACTTTACTACAGATTTGCGGGCTCCGCTTGCTGGCACGCGAATCCTTTAGCTGCGCTCCGTAATTGCGGCCGTCATTTGTACACGAGTCCCCATCCCTAGGCAGCAGCAGCAGCAGCAGCCCGCAGCTGAGAAAGGCAATCGCTGCTTTTCAAAAGAGGAGTGTGGAAGGAAAGAACGAAAGGAAAACATCTAACGGCGACCTCCTTTGTTGAACCTCTCGCTCGAAGCAGCAGTTTCGCCGCTACCTTTGCGCGCGACGGGCAATTACGGAGAGCGTTGACGCAGCGCAATGGGATAATCATTTTTGCCCAGGGTTTCTCCGTCTCTTTGCTCTCTTTTCTCTCCGTCTCTCTCATCTTTGTTCCTCGCATTTGTGAGATTTCAGACCGCGCTTAGCTGTCTGTGCCAGCGTGCAGCTGCGCTCTCCGAAGAAAACCTGCTTCGAATGTCGTATTGGGGAGAGGCCGCATTTTGTATGCTGTCGTTTTTTTTTCTGTTCTTTTCCTTTTTTTGATGGCTAGATTTGACACTGTTATTTTCTCACTGCGCAAGCGCCGCTTATAGCCGTTGTAACGTAAGGTCGTTCGTGAACTTGGGCTGCAGCGCAGTTGTTGTGAAGATATTTTGTATTATATTTACGCCCGTATGATCCGTGTCATTATGACCCTTTGTGTGTACTAGGGAAACATCGCCGTTTTTATTTTGCCGTTCTGATGCTCCTGGCGACGGTCTTAACTTAAATCGAGGTGGCGCTAACCGTGGTTCGTTTTTTTTTTTCGAAGTTTATTGGAAGTCATGACGTTGACGAGCGTCATGTTGCTTTGTACTTTTTTTTTATTTTTCTAATGTGTTTAAGATGTCGCAGTGGGTGGGTTGCCTTTTGCAAACCGATATGATGAAAAAAAGATGGTCGCAGCCTGCTTGTCTCACTTTTTAAGATTTGGCGTAAACTGCGCCTACCTTAGGCTGTCACGTAGAGCCAACATTAGTCCTCGCGGTATCTTTGTTGGCAAATTATACCGCTGCGGAATTGTGCTGGCGAAAAGCGGAAATTGAGACGTAGGCTTTTGATGTTGAAGAAATCCTCCGCGTGCTCCGTTTGTGTTCATTTTGCAGCAAAATATTGTGCGTTCAGAGATAATGACATTTAGTATTTACCTCAAGTTTAGGCCAGTGTGTTAGTCCATGCTTATACCAAAATGTTAAACTTTTAAAGGAAACTGTTAATTGCTCGTTGTTCGTGTAGTAAAATCTGATCGTGCCTTTGCAGTTACCTCTTAAAGTAGATTTAATAGAAAATAGAAAAAAACATGGCTGATCCCTCCGTCATGGGAATCGGTATAATACGCAAGTAAAACGTGTCCTTTGAGAAGTAGTTGAATGTTTACTGAACGCTGATACAAGAGATCTTGCACAATGTGCATTGGTGTTTGGCAGCTGTAGCACCGTTTAACGTGGATGCACCCACGTTGACGCTTGGTGGCACAGCTCCATCCCGACGACTAACGTCCATGATCAACGAAACAAACCTTTCTGGTAGCTGTAGTAGTTAACGTTGAGAGCGGGATCAGAGAAAGCGGTGGGGCAATCAGAAGAGCGTCGGCTGTTTAACATGCCGCGGCATATTAAACACGAAACAGAACACGACGGGTGGACTAGAGGGAAACGCAACGCGCGTCGTGTCTCCTTCCTATCCCGGCCGCGATTTTTCTTGGGGGGGGGGGGGGGGGGGGGGGGGAGCGTAAGCGGGGTGGTGTTACACATAGTTTCCTAAAATGACCTAGAGGGAACTCTGGCGCTGCGATCGTTCAGCCACCATGGGAATGATGGGTAGTACACGGATTTGCCTAGTCTTCGTGCTTGTGGGCTTCGAACGCACTTGTGGCTTTGTTTATTGCTACGTTTTGGTTTTCTTTCGGATAAAAGAATGGATCGTTGTGAACTTCGTGACCAGATTTGAATCGGTGAGCCTAAAGAAGTTAAAGTGGTGAAGTGAAACTGCTGATTTTTGCTGAACTTCGTTTAGCGACAAAGCGTATGCAGGCGACGCGGAGCCAAACGGAGCCGAAAGAACGAAGTTTAGACAAATCCGTGTACTACCCATGATTCCCATGCTGGCTGAAGCGCGATGCATTGCAGCTCCCATAGACACTAGCGCCAGAGTTCCCTCTAGTAAGTATTGTAGGAAACTCTATGGTGTTACAGCCAGGCGAGGCAGGCGCGTTGCAGAGCTTTTTTTTTTTTTAATATAGATGAATATATATACTTTGAAAAGGGGGGCTAAGGTCGCCACCTCGACGTCTGTTAAAGCGTTGACAAAATTGCAGTTGCACGTTCTAGGAGCTAATCGCGAAGGTCATGGTCATGATACATTACCTCGCTTTGCCTCTCCCAGACGGCGACACCACCCTGCCGACCAAGAGCACTGTGAGAGGAAAGTGTTAGATATAGAAGGCTCGTTTGTGTGATGGTGGCGTAGTGGATAGCGTCTCCGGCATCTGTTGTCGTGGACCGAGAGATCGTGGGTTCGAACCCCGTTGACGGAACTTTTTTCTTCAAAATTTTTATTTGCCATCTGATCGTGTGCATTTTTTGACGCCATTTCCGTGACGGAAATACGTCACAGAAGTCTTGGTGGATCCCGGAATAAAACACTTTCGTGTTAAAACTAGATTTTCCGTATGGGAGGTGTGCATATCGCGAATTTCTTTCAGAAATCGCTATATCCTTCAGCTTTATCACCAAATCGCTAAATACCTGTAGGAAAAAGGATCAGTGGACTCCTGGTAAATCAGTAACTGTGGCAAGACCGTTGCGTACATGAACCTTCGCTTTTTCAACTGGAATGTCAACGCTTTTACTATTATTATTGATAAACGATAACGGGGTGATTCCACGAGAGATCGAACATGCCTGTCCGGTCGCATTTTTTGTTTTGCCTGGATTTTTTATATGTTATGTGGGCACATTCAAAGTGCACGGAACTGAAAATTTTATTTCCAAGAAACGCTCCCAGCGCGCCAAAAAAATATTTGAAGGTCGCGGCGCGGGCCTCCTGTTTTTGCTCACTGCAATGTTTTCGCATTTCAAGGCCAAATTTAGCGCGAACTATAAATGATGAGTCGAAAATTTTTTTTGCTGGTTTTAATACGCATTACTGTGAATTACATCCATGTTTTTTTTATGCCGTCCTCAAAAAGACGAAAATGTGAAAAAATGACAAACACGGCCGAAATCAAAAAAGTGTGCTAAGTTTGAGGCGCCTTGGCGCCTTTGATATTACAAACAGAAACTTGAAAACGATGTCAAATATAGAAAACAGCCTTCGAAACATTTACACCGAAGATCATTTTCCTACGAGCAGCGCAAAAAAAGAAAACAATAGTTAAAGAAGCGAGTTTTTTCAAAAAAGCACATTTTCAAAAAAGAAAATAAAAAAAACTCCGGTCTCAATTTTGACGACAATTTTTTATCGAAGAGCGCTTATGTCAATGAACACACGGTTTTAATATCATATGTCCTCATTTGCTTTGTTTACGAGATATAACTGGCCAAAATGACCCTTGCTGTGTGTACTCACCTCAGTGCGACTGATGGTTGTTGTCAGCTTGCATTGTGCGTAAATCTCAGTTTTAATTATGCTGCTGCAGCAAAACCTTGCTCTGGTGGCTTTTCGTCAAGAAAAATGTGTTCTCAGATTTTATTTGGTTCTAGCGTGTGCAAAAGTGGGCTGCTGCCGCCCTCTAAATGGCTAACTTGTAAACAGTTTGCAGCCGACAACCTCGCCTACAATCATCTGAGGAAAGATGGGCGCGCCTGTTCAAGATATCAATCACTTCTTCTTCGTGAAGAAATGCCTGGTCTACCTCATCGCGGTTAGCTGTAGACAGGTTTTCCTTGAGGAGCGCAAAACAATGCAAGCAGACTTCGCAGGTGTCGCGAAGATCCTCAGCCTATGACAGTAGCTTCTGGAGGTAGACAACAACAAAAAGAGCAAAGAAAAAAATTTTGCGCAACGAAAATGTTTTCCTCAGCAATATTCTTTCTGTGAACGCGTAAATAATCGGACGTAGCCATGGGCCGCGCGCATCGCGTGTAGTGAACAGCTAGACCTATAGATCAAGTCGAAACGTTTATACTGAACGGCGCCGCACAAATTATCTCACATCTGCGCTGCTGTCATGAATGCGTTTCCAGAACTGCTCACGGTTTAACATTTTATGACTAAGGGTGTCTAACCACTTTGAGCTGTAATAATTAATTTGTAGGCCACACTCATTGTCAAAACTAAGGGTAATGTCCGTCTGGCGCCACCAATGACCTCTGCTGTCCTCGACGTCGGAAAGCACTTTAGTAAAGTGGCAACAAAACATCATCAATTGGGCAGCTTCGGCCACTCATGGCTTAATCATGCCGCACCACACGTTTTCTGGCTGTTGAAACGCTGAGGTAAAGGTCGAGATGATACAGGAAGACGTTATCTGCGACGCCGAAAACATGTGATAGCGGGAAGTGAAATAAACGGCTCGGAAGTGATTGAGCTAACTTTTTACAAATGTTGTTTAGGCACAGGGTGCGTCGAATGGGGAAGATGGTTAGAGCGTACAATGCACGTAATGGAAGGGAAGCAAGCAGGCAGTGAGAAAACAACTGCATAACAGCGCGCCTGCTGATTGTGGCATTTAGTTACAGATTAAGTTGGCCTTCGCTGCAGACAGATGCTTTATTCTGTGTGCAAGGAGAGTTTTGACAAAGTTCCCTAAACCATATGCTCGCGGTGTCTCGCGTGCTTCTGATTAGCGAATACTGGCGGGCTAAGTTGAGGTTGTAAGCTGCAAACTGCGTACGCGTTAGGCCTTTAGAGAGCGGCAGCAGCCCACCCCCGCACACGCTAGACACAATTAAAGTTTGAGAATACATTTTTCTTGACGACAAGGCACAAGATCAAAGTTTTACTGCAGGAAAATAATTAAAACTAGATTTACGTGCAATGCAAGCTGATGACAACTATCAATCACACTGAAGTGAGCACACACAGCAAGGGTCATTTTGGCCCGTTAAATCTCGTGAACAAAGCAAATTACGACATACATATTAACACGGTGTTTTCACTGACATAAGCGCTCTTCGATAAAAAAAAATGTCGTCAAAATTGAGACCTGTGTCTTTTCTTATTTTATTTTTTTAATGAGCTTTTTTGAAAAATCTCGCTTCTTTAACTATTTTCTTCTTCTTTTGCGCTGCCTGTAGGAAAATGATCTTTCTCGTCAATGTTGCAAAGGCTCCTTGCAATACTTGACAGTTTTGAAGTTTCCTGTGTGAAATAGGAAAGGCGCCAAGGCGCACCAGATTTAGCAAACTTGGTTGATTTAGACCGGGTTTGCCATTTTTTTTTTTCACATTTTTTTCCTTTTGAGGACGGCATAAAAAAGCATGGATGTAATTCACAGTAATGCGTAATAAAACCAACAAAAATATTTCGACACATCGTTTATAGTTCGCGTTAAATTCGGCCGCGAAATCCGAAAACATTGCAGTGAACAAAAACAGAAGGTCCGCGCCGCCACCTTCAAATATTTTTTTGGCACGCTGGGAGCGTTTCTTGGAAATAAAATTTTCGGTTCCGTGCACTTTGAATGTGCCCACATAACATATAAAAAGCCCAGGCAAAACAAAAATATCGACCGGAAAGGCATGTTCGATCTCTCATGGAATCACCCTTTAGAGGGCGGCAGCAGCCCACTTTCGCACACGCTAGAACCAAATAAAATCTGAGAACACATTTTTCTTGACGAAAAGCCACCAGAGCAAGGTTTTGCTGCAGCAGCATAATTAAAACTGAGATTTACGCACAATGCAAGCTGACAACAACCATCAGTCGCACTGAAGTGAGTACACACAGCAAGGGTCATTTTGGCCAGTTATATCTCGTAAACAAAGCAAATGAGGACATATGATATTAAAACCGTGTGTTCATTGACATAAGCGCTCTTCGATAAAAAATTGTCGTCAAAATTGAGACCGGAGTTTTTTTTATTTTCTTTTTTGAAAATGTGCTTTTTTGAAAAAACTCGCTTCTTTAACTATTTTTTTCTTTTTTTGCGCTGCTCGTAGGAAAACGATCTTCGGTATAAATGTTGCGAAGGCTGTTTTCTATATTTGACATCGTTTTCAAGTTTCTGTTTGTAATAGCAAAGGCGCCAAGGCGCCTCAAACTTAGCACACTTTTTTGATTTCGGCCGTGTTTGCCATTTTTTCACATTTTCGTCTTTTTGAGGACGGCATAAAAAAAGCATGGATGTAATTCACAGTAATGCGTATTAAAACCAGCAAAAAAATTTTCGACACATCATTTATAGTTCGCGCTAAATTTGGCCGTGAAATGCGAAAACATTGCAGTGAGCAAAAACAGGAGGCCCGCGCCGCCACCTTCAACTATTTTTTTGGCGCGCTGGGAGCGTTTCTTGGAAATAAAATTTTCAGTTCCGTGCACTTTGAATGTGCCCACATAACATATAAAAAATCCAGGCAAAACAAAAAATGCGACCGGACAGGCATGTTCGATCTCTCGTGGAATCACCCAACGCGTAACGCAATCATACCTTACGACGTCAAATAGAGCTCGCACTAGAATTTGAACGGGAACGTTTACGCCTCGGCAGTCTTCGCATTCTTTCTGGCTTAAAGGACCCCTAGCACCGAATTTGCAAACTCGAGATCCTTGTGTTGTTTGATAGTCCTGCATGCGGGGGCACTTCTGACCGATTATGAATGACGAGCGTTGCCTTTAAGATATTTTAATTTGGTTTTAAAGTAAGCCTGAGTGCTCACCTAAATTTTGAGCTCCCATCAACATAACCACTAGTATGACGTAGACGTAGGCCCCTTGTGACGTTGCAGAGGTAAAGCAAGTATTGTCGACGTCACAGACAGAAATATGCGCGCTGTACTGTGGAAACAGAGTTGCGAAGCATGTTTGCTCTTTGCTCCTCCCACCTTCCCCTTCTTCGGTACGTGTCGGCAGGCAGCGCGAGCTCTCCGTGTGTGTGTTCTCCAACTGGCAGTTCAACAAGCGCGTGGCTGACGTCACCCAATACTGAGCGCACGTCATCACGCGTACCCCGAGGCGCGACCGCCGCGGCGCTAGTTTCTTATCCTCTTTCGGCGCGCGTTTTGAACCCACACTAAAAATGACCATAATTAACGCTGCTATGATTAATTAGACATCACGTTGGAGCATTTACGGTGTCATTCCGTGATTACAAGACATAGACCTACTTATTACAACATAAATGTCACAAACAAGAAATCTTCTGTCAGGGGCCCTTTAAAAGGTAACGCGTATGTGCATACCCTAAAAGTGGTAACCGATAAATGAGATCTTGTGCGCCGATAGTAAGGGTTACCACGTTTAGAATTTATGAACGCAAAGCTAATGTAGCCCTTAATTTATAGATGCACAAAATTCCATTTATCGGTTACCACGTTGAGAGTGCTGTGACCTCGTGAAGGTCACACGGGCTGACGGCTCGCGAAACCAGTGTGCCGTTTGCATAGCATAGCATATTTTAAGAGATCCTATATAAAGCGTTTTTTTTTTTAAACTAGCCTATCCTTGTTGAGTTTGACCCGCCGTAGTAGCTTAACGACTAATCTGTAGCCCTACTAAGCTCGAAGGCGTGGGTTCGATTCCCGGCCGCGATAGCCGCGTGCACAATAACTCCCGTGTACTTGATTGCCGTCGTGCACTTCAAAGGACCCAAGGTGGTAAAAATTAATGACTTCACCCACTACGGCGCGCCTCATAACATGTTGGCTTCAACTCGTAAAATATCCCCAAATTTCTGTTGTTGAGCTTGCTTATATATTTCGCCTTTTTTATATATCTGCTTGATGACCTATAGTGGCATGATGCCCATACGAGGAATAAAAAAAAAAATGTAGGTTTGGTTCGTGAATATGGCGGTTAATCGCACAACAAATGAATTCGCTTGCTCTCATTGTACGTAAACCTCTAATTTATGACCGGCAGTTAGAACTTCTGACCTGGGGCCGTGTCTTTCTATACAGTCGTTATATATACGACCAAAGCCTGCGAACTGAATTGAAGCTGCGTGCATGACATTTTTTTTCTCGCTTGTACACCTCATTACTCGGAATTTACGATGCTATTCGGAATGCTGCGCTACCGTAAAAATATGTCTATCCTTCTTACCACGTAGTTTAACATCACGTTCGAGTGCATCATAGGGAACGCAAGAAGCATTCTTTATGGAAATATTATTATTATGTATGCATGTACATATGAAAAAGAAGAGATAATAATGAACATTAGTTGTAGTAGGGCAATTGGTTTGCCGGAATACCTGCAAAGCGAAAACTGGTTTGACGTATCAAGCATAAAAATTAAGTTATGGGTGTCTGACACCGGGACCTTAGACGTATAATCGAGGATGATTTAACGTTTGCGATTGAATTACAGCTATAATTCTGTTAGCGATGAAATCAGCTTGCGAGAGAACGAGCAGTAGTATACTCGCGTACGGGTCTTTTCCACACAGCCCCGACTCGTGTATGAGCCCGGTGATTGCGCCTACATGTCATCGCATTTACTTCATTTGTTTTCTTACGAACTCGCTCGATTACCCCTTGCACTGGGCAATCGGCACCATCCGTTCGTCGCCAACACCAGCGCCAAGTTCTCGATTGGAAACGCTGCTCACACTTTTCCTATTCGTATCGGTCGGCGCCACGAACCCTAAAGTATACGCAGTCTCCCCACGTTTATCGCCGTTGACCAAAAATATCTCGCGATAAGCGCGACAGCGACGGGCCGCGTGGTGCACGGAGGAGCGCGCGTCGTTGTGACGTTCGTCCGACTATGTACAACCGGGACGAAAGTGGGCGAGCACGTGCCTGCGCTCTAGAAGCGCCGCATATACGGGGTCGGCATTGTTCGCGGCCGAGACAATGAGCCATCTCTCTCTCGCGCGCGCGGGCCTCCGCTCATAAACGCAAGCAGCGCAGTATTGGTACAGGCCGCGCGCACAGGCGTCACATGCAGGCGCCGCTCCGCTGCTGTTGCCTACTTTCTCTGGATTGCCACTGCTGCGCTCGTGTGTAGCACGGTTGCGTGCGTCTAGTTTGGGGTTCTTGTCTGTTGTCCTGCGCCTCCCGCCGAGCCTCGCGATAACGCGAGCTCCCCCCCCCCTTCCCCCACCCCTGTCGCAGTCTTCTCTTCCAAGCTATGCCCGCTAGAAACGTACCACCCTGTTTGCGTGCGGCTTCTGCTGTTGATCGCGTTATACGTGTCACGTGCGCCCACCTACACGCACTCCTATTCATAGTATATAGGCCTATGCGGGCCTCCACTCCGCTTCGGTGCTGCTGTTGTGTGTCAAGCCTGGAGTGATGATTACAACGAGACGTTCATCACTTCACGTAACCGCCCTCGCTTTTTCCTTCCATCACCTTCCTTAGAACAGAAAGCCGCGTTCTATAATAGGGTTGATAAAGATGTCTCACTCGCTCGCTACCTGTATTTGTTTTTCATCCTCCTCTTTTACTTGGGGAGCATTCAGCTGCCGTATTAGCGGATGCTTCAGTGAGCGCGCCTTGTTTTGAATTTCTTTTCGTTTACTCGGTGGTGGCTCGCTGGGTACGTTGAACTTGAAAGGACCCATTGTAACGTATGGGAACGATGGCTCACACCCTACAGCGTCACTTCTCCGCTGTTTTGTTACGTAGCGCGGAAACGCCGATAAGTTCCGGGCACTTCCGGCGTGGTTTTGACGAAGCATCGCGGTATGTTTACACCGTACGATACCGAGCGTTAACCCGTGAACGGTCAATGACCGCCTCCCTGCGTGAAATTTTCTTCCTCTCACAGTCGTGGGATTGATGTGCCGCGACAGAGTGGCTTTGGAATTTGCGCCCGAGACGAAAACACTGGTAAGTTTTCGCTCTGATGCGTTTTCGTGTGTGGCAATTGAAAGCGCAATCGATCCCGCGTGTTGCCGTAGCTGCGATGGAGGGGCGCGGGCGGATTCACCGTGTACACGGCTAAGTGCTTCTCTTTAACCCATATATGCCCAGCGTCCTACATATAGGACGCTTCTTTGATGCGCTTTAACATCGCCATTTCTTTAGCTGATGACTAGCGCCACCTACGGCACATCAAGCAGGCCTCATTCTCAACGTGTGCAAGCCTAGACATTGCTTGCTTTTCATGTTGCCACGTGCCGACCGCTATTCCCGGGCAATCGCGTGCTTTGTATGAAAGACGTCATGGAGAGGGACAAGTGCAATGTGGGTGCGCACGAGAAATGTTTCAAGGCTTACCCCACCCGCACATAGCACCCCTAATGCCCAGTGTCCTATATGTATAGGATGGCTTGAAAAACAGTGTTGAGTTTACCTGGCACTAAATAAACAACTTGTGTTTTCTTTTGAGGGTAATAGTACACCTTTTTGTAGAAAAAGAAATTTGTCCTTTTTTCTGAGTTTAGGCATATACGGGTTAATAGTGAGGTGGCTTCGCGATAGCCTTCTCTATTGCTATTGCTATATATATATATATATATATATATAAGCATTTCGGAATACTCGTGTTCTGGTTCATTAGTTATCGTTGTACTACTATAGTACCCTATAGGGTACACGGTTGCCGCGTATTCTTCAGTTACATTAGTACTCATGGAACTCATGGAACACGCCTTCCTAGCCCGACTAACAGGTTACCTTGAGGACAATGACATTCTCCCGTACACTATGTTAGGCTTCCGAAGGCACCTTTCATGCCAGGACACCATGCTCCAACTAAAGCACCAAATCATAGACACCACGGACCGCTCAACCAAAGCTATACTAGGTTTAGACCTTAAGAAAGCATTTGATAACGTTACACACGCTACAATACTCCAACAGGTTAACGCCTTAAAGGCCTCACCGCGCTGCCACCGCACGTCCGTTTCCGCTCCGTTTTTCTGCTCCGTTCCGCTTTTCGAGGCGGGAGGCTTCCGCAACAGTCCTCGGTGGGACCGCACGAGCGGACAGCATGCGCGCGCTGATTGGCCGACGCGATGTTCGCGAAGTGCTGGCAACCGTTCGTCACTGCAGCGGTGTTCGATGGCGGCGACTATCACCAGCAGACGACTCAAACATATACTTTTGCTTATGTGGGTTTAATTTTCCGCATTTTGACGTAAACAAAGCATTTGCGCGGTTACGTTCTGTTCTACAGCGGCACGAGTTGCATGGCATGCGGTCATGGACGCCCGAAACGCTGTATACACTCCGTTCACTGCGACTGGCGCGCCACCGCGCGGCCGTCAGAGAAGGCAGACGTTGAGAGCCCGAGCAGAAGCGAACGCTTTCCCGCGCCCGCTAGCACGCATTTGTAGGTGTTCTGTGACGCAGTCATGAACTGCTGCGTCGTCGGTTGTACCAACAGGTACACTTCGTGCCCTGCGGTAACGACGTTTCACCGTTTCTCAATTCGTCCGTGCTTTATTGGGCAGCGGCAAAAGTGGATCACGGCTGTGCGACGAAAAAAAGTTAGCTTGGTTCCCGCTCCCTCTGCCGTCTCGCGTTCTGCAGTTTTGTTTTTCTTGTGCCGCTAGCATCAGTACATTTCAGCCATGACGGAACAAACTGGGAGCCCTCTCGGCACGCGAAGATATGCAGTGCACATTTCGTTGGGGGTGTGCCGTCCAAGGACGTGTCGTCCCCGTCGTACGTGCCAACGATATTTCCTGACGAGTATCGTAAGCGGTCCGTGCTTGCAGAAGATAAGTTGATAGTCAGCTCTCGTGTCGTCGTAATGTTTCTTCTACGTCCCGTGCTTTACGTTCGCGCTGTTCCTGCAGACATGATTTTAGTGCTGGCGGAAGTGCAGCTGTTCAAGTAGAGATGGACATAACTGGGAGTCGATCCCCTCCCGCCGAGATGTTGAGGTGTCAGGTGGGCGCGGCTCTTCGGAAAGATCCTAGTATTAAAGCAGAAAGACTACGGCTGGTGTAGCCCTACGACACTCGGAAGCTTTGAGAGGCCGTGGTCCCGAAAACGTTAAAATGGATAAAAAAACAGTGGTAAACGCAGGACACAGTGAGAGGAAACGACGGGACACTCACTGTGTCCTGTGTTTACCGCTGTTTTTTTTATCGATTTTGTCAATGTACCACCTAGCCCAGTCCAACGCATTTTTTGCTACCGAAAATGTTTGCGCAGCTCTGCACTAGAGCGTAGCTTGGGTTACACCAGAGTTTGCGCAAATTATAAAAGCGTAGTGAGCTCGCGCAGACGAGAGAGCCAAGAGCGCAAGCACTTTAAGTGGTTGATACTTGTAGTAAAACAGGTGACCCTGTAATCATTCGGCGTTGATGAAACGAGCAAAGTGTGCAGCATGTAGACAAATGCGCACACGGAACTAAAATCGAGGCTGTTTATTTTCATCTTATATCTGGCCGTCGTTGCAGTTTTCTGCGAACGCTGTTGCGACGGAAGCGCAATGTTTGTTTCGGAAAGAAGCATAAACAACGAAAGAGGTTGTAGCGAATGAGGTAGACTGATGGTGGCGGATCGTAACCGTGCCGTCGTCGGCGCCACATCACTTGAAGCGAAAGACGAAGCGGGGCCGATCGTAACACGTTTATTTCTCGCCCGCACTTCAAGCTCTTGGCATGAGCCGCTCGAGCGGCGAGGTAGAAACGATCATGATGAGCGATGATGGTGCTGCAATAAGCTCGTTGCTACGCGCGACAATTTCAAGCAAAATACTCGGTGGCTGCGAATCGACATGACACGAAGCCACCAACAAATAATCACGCCGCCCGGCCACTCGCCGAAGTTTCCACGGCGAGTGGCCGTGGATAATTCTAAATGTTCTGAGCATTTTGCAAGTACACGGGTAGTGAGCATGCACCAATAATATTCTAAGCATGAAAGATTGACAGCTTACCTCGATAGCTATGGAGTAAGCCTCTTGTGTGACGCACGCCTGATGCACGCATTTAGCCGTCAGTACTGACGACGCCGTAGCAAAGTGTTCACTCACGTCAAAAACGTGGCCACTCTCGTGCAGGTTTTCCCCTTTTTTTAATGGTGGCATCGCGGAAGAACGATCCCACTACGATATCTTTAAATCCAGCTCGCAGCACTAACGCGCCAGCCACGGGCGCTTGCGCCGCCATAGCTGTCAAAGCAAATAAGCACTGTTGTCTGCTAAGGCTCTCAACGTTGCACGCTCGCCGCACCGCAAGTGGCGCTGCGTGCGTATTTCAAGGCGCCCTCTATAGGTCCCGAACGGAGTGTATAGAGGGGCTTTACGCTGTACAATAGTTGAAATTCAGTTATTGCTGCCGCTATCTCAGGCATTCTCAGCAACAATCAGCCCATTTGCGCTAGGTCGCGTTCGGCGCGACATCGCAGCGTTTGAAGGTGTGTGCGCGTCAACTTGCAAGAACACGGCGTCCCCGCACACGTCTCTAATGCGATGATTCAGGTAGGGAACCTGTCGCGGCAACAGCGCTGCACGCTCACGACGATCAGGCCATCGATCGCGACGTGCAGACGTGTAGGTCATGAATAAAATTTCTTCCTCTTCATATCATAGAAGTGCGCAGTGCCGGCAATGGGGAGGCGGGCGGGGGGGGGGGGGGGGGGAGCGGATGCAGTGCTGCTATAAACTAACGGCAACCCCTGCCACCGATGACACCGTTCTGAAATGCAATGAAAACAAACGCTCACTTGCACAAATTGTCTGTTTTCTTTCCAGCTAGCACTGCGAAATCTACGCAGTTAGCCGCAAAGGCACGGTGCTAAAAAAAAACGCTGCAAGTAGGAGAATTTTCACAAGGTTCACTCGTATATCCTAGTTCTCCAAAAGCCGTTCAACCTTGCGTCATAAGTCCGCGGCCATGGCAAAGCACGAGTGCCTGCTCAAATTACTGTCACTGTTCTTGGCCGTCCTTTTGACTGATAGATATATGAGCATAGGCGTGCTCAGGGTTCCCCTTGGGGGGGGGGGGGGGGGGGGGGGGGGGGGGGGAGGCGAAGGTTCATCGCGACGCCCCCCCCTCCATATTAAGTCAATGTATGGGGGCAGACTTTGCGCCTCGCTCTTCTTAGGTGACTAGGGGAGGGGGGGGTGCCCCCCTGCCCCCCTTCTGCGCATGCCTACGTATATGAGTTTCTATTTGAAGTTGTAACTTTTGTTAGAAGTTACAGCATCAGACTGGCATCCTCTCCTTTCTAATACTGTGCAAGCCTGTTGAGTAGCTGCGTTCTTTTCTTACTGTGCCCAGATAAAATACATGGATACATGCGATGTCTTTTTTCTTGTTAACAGTTATCACATACTGAGGAAGACATCAAAAGAAATAGTCGCGATACTTAAGTTGTACAACCAAGGAACAATTGCCTGTACAGCTGGGAAGAAGAACTGGGACCTAGACAGCCCGATAATTGAGGGGAGGACAGGGTGAAACTTATAGGTGCTGA